>NW_015507284.1:47472-88862 GCF_001515645.1 Sinocyclocheilus grahami
TCATATTCCCAACAGTCCTTCAACACCATTTTGACTGGATGAACATCCGAATGTCCCTTTATGCTTATCCAGTACCTCATCCTTAACTTGAGCCTACAAATTTCTTGAGGCATCTCGCCCATCTCTACCTGAACTGCTGATAATGGGGACGATCTAAAAACTCTGCAACAAATTCGCATTGCTTGTGATTGTATTGCCTCTAATTTTAAATGTTGTGTTTTAGATGCAGAGCTATATACCAGACTGCCATAATCAAGAGTAGATCTTATCAGAGCACAATATATTCTTTTAAGGGACTGTCTGCAAGCTCCCCAATCAACTCCTGCTAGACATCTCATTACATTTAACACTTTTTTGCATTTGTCCATCAATTTCTGAATATGGATTTTCAAATTCAACTTCGAATCCATCCATATTCCTAGAAATCGAACAACTGATGTTTGCTCCAACTCTTGACCATACATTTTAATATTAACTGTAGGATTGATTCTTCTTTTAGAAAAACATATCGCCTGAGTTTTTGCTACAGAAAACCGGAAACCCCATTCATTAGCCCAATTCTCTACATTATTAACAGCAGTCTGCATACACCTTTCCACGTACGCAACATTACGCCCTCTTTTCCACAACGCACCATCATCTGCATTCAAAGATCTTCCTATCGCACTATCAACCATTATAAAAATTTCATTAATCATTAAGTTAAACAGAATTGGACTGCTAACACTACCCTGAGGCATTCCATTCTCTATAGCATATATCTGAGAAAATGCAGTACCCACTCTTACTTGTATAGTTCTATTGAACAAGAAATTCCTGATCCAGTTATATATTCTTCCTTTAATTTCCATTGCATCTAATTTAATTAAAAGTTCCTCTTTCCACATCATATCATATGCCTTTTCGACATCAAAAAATACCCCAACTAAAGCTTCCTTGTTTACCTGAGCCTTTCTTATTTCAGATTCCAAACATAGTATAGAGTCCATTGTGTCCATTACGTCCTTTCCTAAATCCACTTTGGAATGGTGAAAAGACATTTTCCTTCTCAATGACATATACAAGTCTACTAATAACCATACACTCCATCAGTTTGCACAAATTAGATGTTAAAGCTATGGGTCTGTAGTTAGTTGGCTGCGTATGGTCCTTGCCTGGTTTTGCAATTGGCACTATAATCCCATGTTTCCATGGTAACTTTCCTGACTCCCAAACCTTATTAAAAAGGCTCAAGATTAAAACTAACAACGTTTCTGATCAACGTTTTACCATCTCATAACAGATGTCATCTCTACCTGGAGAAGTTTGTTTAACCCTTGCAAGCGCCTTTTTCAATTCATACAAAGAAAATTTGGAATCCAACGTACTTCCAGATGGTCCTTTATCCTCCAATAAATGAGGATATTTACTTAATATCTGGTCCCTATTTATCCTTAAGTCCTCTGATAGATTTGAGTTAGGGCTGAACGATTAGTTGCATTTGCGATAATATCGCGATATGAAATAACACGATTTTTAAATCGCAGAGGCTGGGATTACACGGTCACGTGACACGCGAGAGTAAAGAGGGGTGTTCGACTTGAAGATTGATCGATGTATGACATCAAAGTAAGGCGAGAGAAAGCATAAGGAGACGTCAACAAAGCGATCGTTGCAAATCATTTTAACTTTGTGTCAGTACGTCATAAATAGAACAAGGCATCAGTTTAATGTCGCGTCGCATCCAGTGTACACAGTGTCACTGGTTATAATAGTTTCTACTGTATTTTGCCGCTCGTGTCCGGTGTAGGCACAGTGTTTAATGTTGTTGGTGAGGAGGAAAGCCTCTGTGTCCTATGCCTTAGCAGACAGCATGAAACCCACAAAAAAGACCACAGATTTTTTTTATAGGTTTAAAGGGGGGCGCGACCAAAAAAGTTTGAGAACCACTGGTCTAAAGTTAACAGACAGTGTTTAAAAAGTGCAGTGCACATGTTTACATATTTTTATTAGTGACTTTGAATTACCTAAAGTAGTGTGGTAAAGCAACAGATTTGTTTTTATATTTCTGCAATCTACTTTAGTTTGTGTGACTTTCAGATTAATGTTTACACCAGGCTTATTTATAAATAGAACAAGGCATCAGTTTAATGTCGCGTCGCATCCAGTGTACACAGTGTCACTGGTTATAATAGTTTCTACTGTATTTTGCCGCTCGTGTCCGGTGTAGGCACAGTGTTTAATGTTGTTGGTGAGGAGGAAAGCCTCTGTGTCCTATGCCTTAGCAGACAGCATGAAACCCACAAAAAAGACCACAGATTTTTTTTATAGGTTTAAAGGGGGGCGCGACCAAAAAAGTTTGAGAACCACTGGTCTAAAGTTAACAGACAGTGTTTAAAAAGTGCAGTGCACATGTTTACATATTTTTATTAGTGACTTTGAATTACCTAAAGTAGTGTGGTAAAGCAACAGATTTGTTTTTATATTTCTGCAATCTACTTTAGTTTGTGTGACTTTCAGATTAATGTTTACACCAGGCTTATTTAAACATAATTATTAGGTTGGAAGTTCAACAAATCAGTCAATGTACTGTGATTGTAGTTGTTAAATAAAAATGTCGACCTTCTTACCCTCTTAAGAGCTTTATTTCTCCTTATAATTGCCTCATTACACTCATCATTAACCCTCGAGAGCCCCATTCTTCAAACCTGCTTACGTCAACTATGCAAACTGTCAAGCACTGTAAACGTCCTTGTGGTTGGCTAACACTTCCATCCATCAAAACTTTGCTGGCTAGGCATTGGCTGGCTTAAAACAGCCAAAAACAGCGGTGCGGAGATTGGCACCTTGCTGAGCCTGTCAGCGACTCCCTCTCTGTTCTGGGTTATAACATCGCCTGTGATTGAAGGAGAGAGACTGGGAGAGCTCATTTTGCTCGGAAGAGACTATTCTATATTAAACAAATGCCATTTCAAAGCTGGAATCGATATTTCTTTGAAAATGGACACTATCGACAACTATAACTCGAATCGCTCATGTAAACAAAGGAGGATCTTTCGTTTTTTCCCCTATTTTTCCGTTGTTTTGGATTAAAAAGTGGGATGCATTTTGAAGAGTGGACCCTTATCTTGAAATGTTGTGCTGGTGTTTCTTGGTATAGTCCGAGCTGACCAGAACTATAGGCGATGAAACGTAGGTACTGCCGTTCACTTTGTACATGTTTAAATGGCCGGTCCTTCAGCATTTATGTTAACCATTTCCTCTCTGGTGTATTGATTTAAAAAACAAGCTCAGGACATGGATCTTGAGTGTTTTAGCTGTCAAATGATATATAGTTTATGATAGTTGATTGAATATTGTTTTAAAACAAAGGTAATTAAAAGCACAGACTAAACACGCCCTTCGGGCCGGTGCGGGTTAACAGGTTAAAACCACTAATGGAACATGTCCCAAAACATACTACAGGAAACAATTTTTAAAAATTATTTTAATGGTTAAAAGTTGATGGTTTGTAATGTTTGTAATGGTACTTGTAGTGGAAACCATTAGAATTTATGTGATGGGTTGTAGGACCTATTCAGCTTTCCCAACACTTTTTCACTATATGATGTCTAGTTGAATACATTGGGCTCCGTTTAATTTGTGAGGCAGCACTGCATCACAGACAGGGATGAATGACCAAAAGCAGATTCCACAAAATAGGTTTAATCAATTGCCACCACTGAAATGGAAAGCTCAGGTCTCATTTATCATGGCCCACATTAAACCTTGCAACCGGATATCTTTCTTTATCCGGTATTTTCCTTTTTTTTTTGGTTTTGTTTTAATAGTCTACCGGTTTTGACAGCAAACTGAAGTCATGCATTTTGTCAAGCAAAACAAGCTGACTGGTCCACAGTATGTGGATGGTAAATGGCACCCTTCCAGCTTCAGTATTTGTGAAGAAATTCCTATTTCACTATTGGATTGATCGATGTGGCCTGATGGTCTGACTGCAACACAGAGTCTTAAAATCTAACCAGTTTTAAAGATTTGCAGGTATATAGTGAGATAAAAAAGGTGTTTATTCTGATCCTCACTGTTTTATTCTGTGCTCACATTGCAAGGGACATCTAAGATGAAAAATAAATCTTTGTAGGTCTTTCTGATGTAAAATAGTTTGCCATTTGCCTTGAAAAATGCAACACTTTTGTGAATGCCCGGAGCAAGAGAGGACTAATTTGCCAAAGGCTTCTTATTCTCCTCGAAAACTATTGCTCGTGGGTTTCACCCTCTGGTCATGCCTGGATGGTATTTGCTGTCATGATGACCAGGAAAGAGCACGTTCCTGACCTACAACCATTTAAAACTGAATTGTGATGCTGATTTCGTCCATAGATTTTTTTTTGTAAGTTTTGTGATTGCCTTATTCTGTATCTGTATTTTTCTCTAAATTTAGACATTTTTGTATTGTAATGTCATGAGCATTGGGAACCAGAATAGTATAGGATTACAGTCTGAATTTGATCACTGTAACTATGACTATAATTATTATGAGACTGCTTCTCTCCAAGCCTTCTATCTTGCTGACGTGCTGCAGTCCCTCTTGCATGGTCACTGAATTTCATGGTTACGTGCAAGAACAGCATACTTCTGATTCTCCTTCATGATTATGCAATTCCAAGGAAATTATGGAGATCCAGAATAATGACACCAATGAAACTGACAGAGAAGAATAGACCTTTGGAAGGTTTCTGAACGGAAAATCATGTTTCTGGTTTCTGAAAAGAAAATTCTGAAAGGGAAAGTTTATATTTGATTTAATCAAAATTACCATGTAATTCTTGCTTTCAAGCTCTTTGAATGCATGATTGTGGTCACTAGTTTAAAAAATCCATCTTTTTCTGTTTATTCTTGTTTATGTATATGAGTGCTGACATGATGCTACTGCATAGCACACAGAAATGGTATTTTAGCCATCAGTTTTAGCCTCTTCTGATGCTCAACAAAAGTGTCTGGCATCCTTGACAAAGCCAAGTGATCAGGGCTGAGTTTCCTGATAACTTTTGTCTCTTAGTGCGCAACGAAGACTCTAAAGGTATGTCTTAACTAAAGGTATACCTGTTCTAAGTGTGTTCCCCGAACTATACCTTAGGATGCTGCTTAAGATATACCTCCTTACGTGCGACGTTACCAGGTGCTGTCCATGGCGGTGGTGCTGAATTGGTTGTTATATTGATACCTCGAGAATCGATAATTCATTCTATGCACAGGCTGCTTCACTGCGTGAAACTTTTACTTTCGCTTTGCAACATACGTCAGGGAATAAAACCAAGAAAGAAAAATATATGCCCAGAGCACCTCCCAGTGGTCACCACATAAAATACAAGAAAAAAAAACCTACATGAGGCACTGCTTAATAATTTAACAACTTTTAACAAAAGAAAACAAAAAAAACAAAAACAAACATAGACCTATACAAGTCCAACAGAAAAACATTATGGTAGTGCTTTCCAACTAGAAGCACTTCAGAAATAGTTGAAATTGCATTTATACCCAGAGCACCTCCCAGTGGTCACCACATAAAATACAAGAAAAAAAACCTACATGAGACACTGCTTAATAATTTAACAACTTTTAACAAAAGAAAACAAAAAAACAAAAACAAACATAGACCTATACAAGTCCAACTGAAAAACATTATGGTAGTGCTTTCCAACTAGAAGCACTTCAGAAATAGTTGAAATTGCATTTATCAGGACTCCGCTCCAGCCCCTGAGTCCGCTCATTTCTTCAAGTTCAGTCCTGAATCCACTACAGCCCAAACAAATTCAGAGTCCGTTCCAAGCCCAGAGAGAGCTCCTGTTCCCACGTTAGGCCCAGAGAGGGCCTCAAATCCCAAGTCAAGCCCAGGGAGGTTAAAGTTATTTATTTAGTAAACTGTCAGCATACCTATAAGTTCACTTTTAGCATAGTTGCAGTACAAACAATGTATGTAATCTAGTTTTGTACTGTTATACTTAAAGTATACTTAAAAGTATATTTTTATATACTAGAAAGTGTGCCAATTTAGTCCCAAGGAGTGATGAAATAGTACACTTACAAGTACACTACTAGTGCACTGATATTTGTATACTTACTACATAAAGTATATTTAAAATATACTTGAACTTTACTTAAGTATACTTAATCAAATAAACTTGAAGTATACTTCTTTTTGGTAAGGGACCCTGTTCACGTCATCAGTGCATTCCATTAACTGACAACCACAAACAGGCAAAAACTCTTCTCAATCCTTTGCGCTCTCCGAGCGTTTTGGTGAGCAAAGTCTTTGACTGCAGCTTTAATGTGGATGTTGCGAGCGCGAGCATTCTCAATACTTAGAGCTAAACTGGGCAGTCTTCTTTCTTGTAATACTGTGCGCTGGAGAAATGTCTTGATCACTTTCAATTTCGAGAACGAACGATTAATTGCATGACAAAATCTGTTGACAAGCCGTCAGTTAACCGCTAAAGCGTTTGCCATTGAAACAGGTCATTGTCAGAGAAGCGCAGCAGGACCAGGGCACAAAAACATATAAATATATTTCACTTAAATCATTAACAGATTAACAAAATGAAAGGGGAAAAAATTGTGCTGAGTTTCTATTCATTGTGATGAGATCCAAAGTTCAAGTAAAGGAAAACCAAGCGGAAAGCCGTTCTCTATTTTGCAAAAGCTTTACAGTTTTCTTTTAATTATTTAATTATTATTATTATTACTATTATTATTATTTTGCCACGGCTTTACAATGATGAATGATGTCTTGCTTGTATGACCAACCAGCGTTGGTATATGACTAAATTACGATTAACAGTTGGGAAAACAATGCAGTGATCGCGCTGGCGCCACACACGCACACAAAACAGTTTTTTTGCTACCTTGACATCGCAGCCTGTTCATTATCAAAATAAAATACATAAAGAAACATATAAAAGTTACAATGCTCAATTGAAATAGTCCGTTGTTGCGTTCAGCATGACCAGCGCCTGCTGTTATAGCCTTTGTGAAGGATGATGATTTACGTCGATAATGCGAGTTAAGCGTAAAACATATACATAATAAATATTATTTTAGCATCCAAATATGTTGCGAACATGGAAACATTTGGATTCGTGCCGGGGTGCGTTTCCCAAAAGCAAATATGGTCGCAAGTTCTGTCGTTACCAATAGATTTCAATGGAACTAACTACCATAGTTAGCTAAAGATGCTTTTGGGAAACGCACCCCTGAACGAGAGATAGGCTTCAGTTTACCTTTAAATTAATTTGTTTTTGGCTTGACATTTATATAGCCTAAATACTGTTAACTTTAGAGGATTTCTTGTGGAGGGAAGGGAATAAAATAGCCTGTGTTTATAATGTTTGTAAACATATGATTTACCGGTATTTTAGTCTACATTATTTCAGAATATAATAATAAAATACGACGTAGGCTTATGTTTTTTCCTCTCAAAACGCAATTTTATACAAGTTTTATATTTTTTTACCATGCAGAAAACAAACTTAAAAACGAGAAGAAAAAAAATCGGTTCTCTCCGAGCAGAATCGGCATTTTACCGGTTTCTGTTCATGCGTTTCGTGGGGCTCCGTACATAAGCCACTTTAAGCATAAAAATATCCACTTCAATTACGGTGCGTTTGTCTCAGAAGTATAGTGTTTATGAGTGAAATGTTCTTGCTATTGCTAGCCTCTCTGAAATCGCCTACCCTTCCTTTAATAAGAATTTTTACTTTTAGGAAATTGCACAAAACATTAATATAACATATATTTAGAATGTTTGAACTGTTATGAAATGTTTCACTGCCCATACAATGAAAGTTAAAAAGGTCAAAAACAAAATTTGACCTCACTGACTCACAAATTGTTTTGAAAAATAAACACTTTCAAAATATAGACCTTTTTTTCTCCATCTTTTGTCTTCAGCAAAATAAAGAATGTCATTCAAGTTTGGAACTACATCAGGGTGAGTAAATGATAGAATTTTCATTTTTGGGTAAACTATGCCTTTAAGTCTAAAATGTTTTCCAACATCAGTTATTATATAATGCTTATATTATAAAAATCTATATGGTGAAAGCCTGAATTTTAATGTTCTTTGTATATGATAGCTTGTAACCCTATTAATTTATTAAAAGTCAATCAACATTTATTTTAAATGCAGCAGAGCAATGTTAAAACCTGAGTGCATTGAATAGTTTTTCTAGTGCCATAACTTAATCAGGCGTGTGGGATGGTAGATGAGAACTTGACCTCCTCCTCTGCTGTCCTTTACATTATGCAAGCTCCTCTGATAAACCAAGATCATTAATTTACTTTGAATCATTTAATAAACTTCTAATGTTTATTGAGACAGTTACATGGAGGGCATTTCAGTTCTCCGATCAATAGTATGTATATAGGCAACTGTTTGCAATATCATGAAGAGATGATGGGAAAAAAAAGGTTATTCAGTGGCATAATTTAAAGGGATAGTTCACTCAGAAATGAATCATCATGTATGTACTGACCTTCAAGTTGTTCCAAACCTGTATCCACTAAATAGGCCTACATACACACATAATCGTAAAATGTTAACTTTTTCATACAATGGTAATTTCCAATTGTATGCAAAACATGCCCATGTCATGAAGAGATGATGGGAAAAAAAAGGTTATTCAGTGGCATAATTTAAAGGGATAGTTCACTCAGAAATGAATCATCATGTATGTACCTTCAAGTTGTTCCAAACCTGTATCCACTAAATAGGCCTACATACACACATAATCGTAAAATGTTAACTTTTTCATACAATGGTAATTTCCAATTGTATGCAAAACATGCCCATATCTGAAATTTGCAGATTGTCATTATTAATACTGTATGGCTGAATTACATCTGTTTTACATCTGTGTAAAATTACATCTTACAAATCAATGTTTCTGCATGCTTTTAAATAGGGTTGTTTATAAATATTTGCACACAGAATTGAGCTAAAGTTGAATATTTTTGGTAAAAATGCATACAATTTTGTTATGGTCTATGGTTACACTAAACATGATTAATTGTATATTTATTTGGTGTATATAAATACACACATACATGTATAAAAAAATAAAAAGTATATATATGTGTGTGTGTGTGTGTGTGTGTGTGTATAATATATATATAGGTCACTGCTGAATCCTATTTGAACTTAAAGATACAGTTACAGATACCAAGTTATTGGTGTTAATCTGGCATTTGGTGCTAATTTCCTTAATTATATGACAAACCCTACTTAACTGGCAGCATTCCTCCAATTTTCACTGAGATTGCAAGATGACAGGCTGCTCTAAGGTGACTGAAACCCTGCGACAGGAGGTTGTCCAGAAGGACATAGGGATGACCCTTTCAGCCACTGCAAGAGAAGTTGGTCATTCCAAATCTGATTTCTTGAATATTGCAAGTTTACATTGACACTAATTCTTTCAAGTCTGATGGAAAACATTTTGTTCGGCATCAAACTGTGGAAAGACTGAATCCCAAGTGCATGAAGTCAGTGAAAGGTGGAGGAGGAAGTGTCATGGTTTGGGGGATGTTTTCTGCAGCAGAAGTTGAGGGGAGGAGTTATCTTATACAGATACATGGCAGGGTGAATGCAAATGTTTATCAGAACTACATTCAGCAACACGCAGTTCCTTCCCTGCAAGCTTCTCCCAATCAGCCAGCAATTTTAATTCAAGACAATGCCCCCATCACACAGTAAAACAGGTAAAGCAGTTCCTTGAAGCTAAGAACATTGAAATAATGAAATGCCCAGGCCAGAGTCCTGATCTAAATTGAAAATCTCTGGAAAATCCTTGGCGACAAAGTTATGGCTAAGAAACCCACTATAGTTACCGAACTATGGATGAGAGTGGAAGAAGAGTGGCCCATGATCGCACCAGTGTAGTCTGAGAAACTAGTGATGTCCGGCGGCCACAGATGTGCTCATGTCATTCAAAGATAAAGCCTCTACACTTCCTACTAATTTCTGACAGCTGTAATCCTCCAAGATTGTAATTGTAATCTTCTTTTGTGCTATAGTGGTTACTATTTTGATCACTGTGTTTTCCACAAAATAAAGGTTTTTGTTGAAATGCCTTGGTTATTTTGTCAAACATGTTAGTAGAACAGTGGTATACCAACAGCTGACATTCCTTCAAATCTTGAGCGATGAAGATTAACAATATTTCAGAAAAAATCTAGTATTAATAGATTATTCTCTGATTTTGATCTCCACTGTATATATAATTTATATTTTATATAAATATTGCATATTTTTCTTACATATATACATGCATATGTGTGTATTTATATATACATAATACATATACACAGTACACAGACATATATTATGTAAACACAAACTTTGGTTTGGATAGTTTGGAAGCAATTAATCACGATTAATCATTTGACAGCCCTTCTAGCTGTATAAAAACAATAGTATGTGTCCGCCTTTTAGATAGCTAATTAAATGTGTGTGCCTGCATACCCTACATGATGGGAACTAATGGATAGTAATACCAGTAATGTTTGGCCTTGTGGGGACATTTCTTTGGTTCCCATGAGGAAAACAGCTTATAAATCATACAGAATGAAGTTTTTGAAAATCTAAAACTGCAGAAATTTTGTGTGAGGGGTAAGTGTAGGGTTTTAAGGAACATACAGGAATTAGACATTATTATTAGAACAAATTTTTTGTCAGTTGCCTAAATTAAGAGAAATATGGAACTGGAATATGAAATATGGATCTGTCACTGTTCTTAAAATTATGTTTTCAGTTAACCCCCCCATACGGTGTTAGCCTGAGGGCTGGGCTTCCCCAGATGAGTCTCACCTCCTAAGGTCTCTTCCTTGTCTGCTTAAACTTCCTACAGAATTCTTCCCTGCCACAGCTGCCTTTGGCTGTTTTGGAACAATGTGTATTGTAAACTACACAAATAAATTGAAAATGAAAATAGGGGTCTATCAAGCTCAAGCAAAAAAGAAAAAAAAACACATTCAGGCAAAAAAGAACCACAAAAGCATCATAAAAGTCAATATTTGTGCGCCATATGATGCAGTATAGCTTTGTGTGAAAAAAACAAATAAAATGTAAGTTATTAATTTGAAAATCTTACCTGACAGTCGTATTCACTTAATTGTGACGTCACAAAGCGGCTCATTCGAATATCATTAAAATAATTTCCGCCTACAGAAATTCTAATGGTTGGGGGGTGGGGAGGGGCGAGGTCATGGTTAGAGCACTTGGTTGAGTGCATCAGACAAGACGACGATGAAGAAGAAGTGCTGCTGAGTTAGAGCATCAGAGAAAACGAAGAAGAAGAGCTGCTGTAGCATCAAGTTTTCGCCATGTCCGTCCATATCTGTGCATGCAAAGGTTCTGCACGATCCTCTTGTTCAATATTCTCGGGGTCTGAATCCCGCTCAAATTGATATGGCAATATTGACGCCATCCTTAACTATACCGGAGAGGACGGAACTTGCTGCTTTGGCAAGGGACGTGGCAGTACTGCAGAGTTGCCAAGTTTTCACAAGAAAACCCGCCCAATCGCTACTCAAAACTAGCCCAATCGCGTTTCGAGGGGGTCCCCAGTTAGAAATCGAGTTCCAGGGGGTAAAATACACATTTTTGGTGGGGTTCCCCTGCCAAAATTCACATTCCAGGGGATAAAATATCATGTTATTGGAGTCGCTTCAACCCGCAGACATGAAAAACAACCCGCAGCAGCAGTGTTAAAGTAGCCCAATTCCGTGGGAAAACCGTGGACTTGGCAACACTGCAGTACTGAAACACCGTCTAAGGCAAGCTGTTCGCCAATCACAACGCACTGGGACAGCTAACTAATCACAACACATTTCATTTTTCAGAAGGCGGGCCTTCATCAAACCCGGAACTAATCGAGCCGTTTGTGCCAGGCTGGGGAGAAAGGTATTTGAATAATGTACATTATGTGAAAAATAATGCGTTTTTCTAACCAAGCATGAGAGCATGTTCTAGTACACCCCCAAAACAAAATCAAGACTTTTTAAAAGAGCATAATAGGACCCCATTAAATAACCCCTTTTCATGAGATGAAGAAGATCATAAAGGTTTCAGAAGGCTTGCCGGAGAGTAAATGATGACAGAATTTTCATTTTGGGGTGAACTGTCCCTTTAACTTGTCTCTTGCCTTTTTTTTTCTTCTGTGGTCATTTGTCAACAAGAACGTGTACTAAATTGCCTGATTTAGTTCCCTAAGTGAAGGTCTGGAGGCGACTGATGAGATGGTAGAAAAGAATGCGAATTGGATGGTAATGTCTTTCCAGAGCTGAACAATAACTGTGCACATGGTCATGCAAACCTAGTATTCCTCATGCTCTAATTAAAAGCATTCAGTGAAAGACACAATGTCTCATTACTCTTGTTTTTACTATTTTGTGCATACAAGTGAGAATTTGATTCGTTATGCACTTCATTATTCTGTCTTCTAATTCCACAACCAATTACTCTGACAAGGTTTTCATTTTCCCATGAGAGATCAATGGATCAGCCTGCAGAGGAAAAGTTTGATTGATGTCATGGTCGCTCATTTCTGGAGCTATTCAGCAGAATGGACCAAGTCCAAGGCCAAGATATCAGAGCAGTTATTTCTTTGTTGTCTAAATGACCACATCCAGAACCCTAACAGGCTTTGAGACTGCGACCAAGTGGGACAAGAGCAGGATATAAGCCTGTTCATGCTGGCTTTAGAATATGGAAAGAGAAATTCAGAGGTAAAATATAGTGCACGCTTCAGGCTTCAAGTGCTCAAAACATTTTCAAATTGTTGTTTAGAAGAAAAACTACAACCAGAATGAAAAGTGAAAATCAATGTTTCTGCATGCTTTTAAATAGGGTTGTTTATAAATATTTGCACACAGAATTGAGCTAAAGTTGAATATTTTTGGTAAAAATGCATACAATTTTGTTATGGTCTATGGTTACACTAAACATGATTAATTGTATATTTATTTGGTGTATATAAATACACACATACATGTATAAAAAAATAAAAAGTATATATATGTGTGTGTGTGTGTGTGTGTGTGTGTATAATATATATATAGGTCACTGCTGAATCCTATTTGAACTTAAAGATACAGTTACAGATACCAAGTTATTGGTGTTAATCTGGCATTTGGTGCTAATTTCCTTAATTATATGACAAACCCTACTTAACTGGCAGCATTCCTCCAATTTTCACTGAGATTGCAAGATGACAGGCTGCTCTAAGGTGACTGAAACCCTGCGACAGGAGGTTGTCCAGAAGGACATAGGGATGACCCTTTCAGCCACTGCAAGAGAAGTTGGTCATTCCAAATCTGATTTCTTGAATATTGCAAGTTTACATTGACACTAATTCTTTCAAGTCTGATGGAAAACATTTTGTTCGGCATCAAACTGTGGAAAGACTGAATCCCAAGTGCATGAAGTCAGTGAAAGGTGGAGGAAGAAGTGTCATGGTTTGGGGGATGTTTTCTGCAGCAGAAGTTGAGGGGAGGAGTTATCTTATACAGATACATGGCAGGGTGAATGCAAATGTTTATCAGAACTACATTCAGCAACACGCAGTTCCTTCCCTGCAAGCTTCTCCCAATCAGCCAGCAATTTTAATTCAAGACAATGCCCCCATCACACAGTAAAACAGGTAAAGCAGTTCCTTGAAGCTAAGAACATTGAAATAATGAAATGCCCAGGCCAGAGTCCTGATCTAAATTGAAAATCTCTGGAAAATCCTTGGCGACAAAGTTATGGCTAAGAAACCCACTATAGTTACCGAACTATGGATGAGAGTGGAAGAAGAGTGGCCCATGATCGCACCAGTGTAGTCTGAGAAACTAGTGATGTCCGGCGGCCACAGATGTGCTAATGTCATTCAAAGATAAAGCCTCTACACTTCCTACTAATTTCTGACAGCTGTAATCCTCCAAGATTGTAATTGTAATCTTCTTTTGTGCTATAGTGGTTACTATTTTGATCACTGTGTTTTCCACAAAATAAAGGTTTTTGTTGAAATGCCTTGGTTATTTTGTCAAACATGTTAGTAGAACAGTGGTATACCAACAGCTGACATTCCTTCAAATCTTGAGCGATGAAGATTAACAATATTTCAGAAAAAATCTAGTATTAATAGATTATTCTCTGATTTTGATCTCCACTGTATATATAATTTATATTTTATATAAATATTGCATATTTTTCTTACATATATACATGCATATGTGTGTATTTATATATACATAATACATATACACAGTACACAGACATATATTATGTAAACACAAACTTTGGTTTGGATAGTTTGGAAGCAATTAATCACGATTAATCATTTGACAGCCCTTCTAGCTGTATAAAAACAATAGTATGTGTCCGCCTTTTAGATAGCTAATTAAATGTGTGTGCCTGCATACCCTACATGATGGGAACTAATGGATAGTAATACCAGTAATGTTTGGCCTTGTGGGGACATTTCTTTGGTTCCCATGAGGAAAACAGCTTATAAATCATACAGAATGAAGTTTTTGAAAATCTAAAACTGCAGAAATTTTGTGTGAGGGGTAAGTGTAGGGTTTTAAGGAACATACAGGAATTAGACATTATTATTAGAACAAATTTTTTGTCAGTTGCCTAAATTAAGAGAAATATGGAACTGGAATATGAAATATGGATCTGTCACTGTTCTTAAAATTATGTTTTCAGTTAACCCCCCCATACGGTGTTAGCCTGAGGGCTGGGCTTCCCCAGATGAGTCTCACCTCCTAAGGTCTCTTCCTTGTCTGCTTAAACTTCCTACAGAATTCTTCCCTGCCACAGCTGCCTTTGGCTGTTTTGGAACAATGTGTATTGTAAACTACACAAATAAATTGAAAATGAAAATAGGGGTCTATCAAGCTCAAGCAAAAAAGAAAAAAAAACACATTCAGGCAAAAAAGAACCACAAAAGCATCATAAAAGTCAATATTTGTGCGCCATATGATGCAGTATAGCTTTGTGTGAAAAAAACAAATAAAATGTAAGTTATTAATTTGAAAATCTTACCTGACAGTCGTATTCACTTAATTGTGACGTCACAAAGCGGCTCATTCGAATATCATTAAAATAATTTCCGCCTACAGAAATTCTAATGGTTGGGGGGTGGGGAGGGGCGAGGTCATGGTTAGAGCACTTGGTTGAGTGCATCAGACAAGACGACGATGAAGAAGAAGTGCTGCTGAGTTAGAGCATCAGAGAAAACGAAGAAGAAGAGCTGCTGTAGCATCAAGTTTTCGCCATGTCCGTCCATATCCGTGCGTGCAAATGTTCTGCACGATCCTCTTGTTCAATATTCTCGGGGTCTGAATCCCGCTCAAATTGATATGGCAATATTGACGCCATCCTTAACTATACCGGAGAGGACGGAACTTGCTGCTTTGGCAAGGGACGTGGCAGTACTGCAGAGTTGCCAAGTTTTCACAAGAAAACCCGCCCAATCGCTACTCAAAACTAGCCCAATCGCGTTTCGAGGGGGTCCCCAGTTAGAAATCGAGTTCCAGGGGGTAAAATACACATTTTTGGTGGGGTTCCCCTGCCAAAATTCACATTCCAGGGGATAAAATATCATGTTATTGGAGTCGCTTCAACCCGCAGACATGAAAAACAACCCGCAGCAGCAGTGTTAAAGTAGCCCAATTCCGTGGGAAAACCGTGGACTTGGCAACACTGCAGTACTGAAACACCGTCTAAGGCAAGCTGTTCGCCAATCACAACGCACTGGGACAGCTAACTAATCACAACACATTTCATTTTTCAGAAGGCGGGCCTTCATCAAACCCGGAACTAATCGAGCCGTTTGTGCCAGGCTGGGGAGAAAGGTATTTGAATAATGTACATTATGAGAAAAAAAATGCGTTTTTCTAACCAAGCATGAGAGCATGTTCTAGTACACCCCCAAAACAAAATCAAGACTTTTTAAAAGAGCATAATAGGACCCCATTAAATAACCCCTTTTCATGAGATGAAGAAGATCATAAAGGTTTCAGAAGGCTTGCCGGAGAGTAAATGATGACAGAATTTTCATTTTGGGGTGAACTGTCCCTTTAACTTGTCTCTTGCCTTTTTTTTTCTTCTGTGGTCATTTGTCAACAAGAACGTGTACTAAATTGCCTGATTTAGTTCCCTAAGTGAAGGTCTGGAGGCGACTGATGAGATGGTAGAAAAGAATGCGAATTGGATGGTAATGTCTTTCCAGAGCTGAACAATAACTGTGCACATGGTCATGCAAACCTAGTATTCCTCATGCTCTAATTAAAAGCATTCAGTGAAAGACACAATGTCTCATTACTCTTGTTTTTACTATTTTGTGCATACAAGTGAGAATTTGATTCGTTATGCACTTCATTATTCTGTCTTCTAATTCCACAACCAATTACTCTGACAAGGTTTTCATTTTCCCATGAGAGATCAATGGATCAGCCTGCAGAGGAAAAGTTTGATTGATGTCATGGTCGCTCATTTCTGGAGCTATTCAGCAGAATGGACCAAGTCCAAGGCCAAGATATCAGAGCAGTTATTTCTTTGTTGTCTAAATGACCACATCCAGAACCCTAACAGGCTTTGAGACTGCGACCAAGTGGGACAAGAGCAGGAGATAAGCCTGTTCATGCTGGCTTTAGAATATGGAAAGAGAAATTCAGAGGTAAAATATAGTGCACGCTTCAGGCTTCAAGTGCTCAAAACATTTTCAAATTGTTGTTTAGAAGAAAAACTACAACCAGAATGAAAAGTGAAGTGATGGAAGTGTTTTTTAAACATAGGATACAAATGGGTTAAATTTATTAAGTCAGTTGGGTTTGTTTGATTTCAACAACTCTGCTGTGTTTCTGCATTCTTGAAATATAAGCCTGTTCATGCTGGCTTTAGAATATGGAAAGAGAAATTCAGAGGTAAAATATAGTGCACGCTTCAGGCTTCAAGTGCTCAAAACATTTTCAAATTGTTGTTTAGAAGAAAAACTACAACCAGAATGAAAAGTGAAAATTTATTAAGTCAGTTGGGTTTGTTTGATTTCAACAACTCTGCTGTGTTTCTGCATTCTTGAAAGTGTATGAGATTTTAATGATTTGAAATACAACTTTCAGTAAACAAAAGCTCAGAGTTTGAAAGTTTTGCCTTTATTGCTCCTGTGGGTTGACTTTGACATTTTTCACCTTTGTGATATTTTGTTTTTGTCACCACTTTAGAGCGACTGTGATCTCTGACTCTACGGGCTCTCTGACAACAGAACATGATCTTCCTGGTCAACATGGCCTTAACAACAGAACTCCATTTTATACAAGTCTGAAAATGTTTTGCAGTGTCATGGGGGTGCAAAGCTCTTTCCTCAGTAAGACAAATTCATACTAGACACCCTTTTGACATCCTTCCTGCAAAAGCTCAATAACCGAGAATTTCAGTTACCTACTGAGAACTGCAGCCAGACTGGCCTTTTATGATGATTCACTTTTAAATGTTAACCTATTCAATATATCTCCTTTAATACTCATCATTTTACAAGGGTCAATGGCAAATATATGTGTATAAGACAAAGAAAATGAAAAATATTTTTAAAAATCTAGTTTAGAAGTTACTTTGCTGAAGGTTTTTTTTTTTTTACCATTTCAAGAAAATGCAAAATTTTTCCTTAATCCATAAATGTGTGTGAATACATGAATCATTATTTAAAAAAAATTTGAATTATTAAAATTACGAGAAGTCGCACCAAATGTCGACCTTACATTGGACATGCAGATTGGAGGATGGAAAGATCGATGGATCACATGAAATGACAACTAACTTTGCCTCATATTGAAATATGAGATATGAAATTTGTCACAGTTCCTTGCTGATCCTCTCTATCATTTTCTTTTTAATTCCCTACATGTTTCTGATTACCACATGATTGATTTGGCTGAGAAAAGTTTCATATTTATTTATATTTTAACAACACTTCTAAGCAGTGAAATGAAAGGCACCGGTTTTTTTTCAAGCAGTAAAATTAAAGATTGTGCCAAACAACTGTCACGGGTCAGGGTGCCTTCCCTATGGGCTTACATTTCTGCCACAATTCTGCGCGCGAAAGATCATATTTTGAGCTCACAAAAGTGCATTTTGCACGCGCGCGATCTGAGTTTTGTGGAGAAAATGTTTGTTTCGCAAAGAAAGAAGTATTTCGAGCGCACGGAAATCAATTTTGCATTTAAAATACGTTTTTGGATGTGTGCAGACCTGCTCTTTTGCGTGAGCAAAGTTTCACTAGCTTGCTCTCTAAATGCCAACAGCTCGCATGCTCAACACAACCCAGCGTTACAATGTGCCATAATTCCAGCCAATCAGAGACCGAGGCTGCTAAATTCTGATTGGCTGCCTTGACAACCAATCACAATATCTCTTGCATTACCTCGACAGCAGAAGAGGAAAAATACAGTGCATTCATAATTATTATGCAAGTTGATATTCTGATTATATTTTTTTCCAAGCACATTTTACCAATAATTATAACTACTATTAATCTTGTATTTAATCACTTATAATCTATATATTATTGTTCATGACGGCTGGAAGTGAAAAACGCCTTATATTCAGGTGTGCATAATTATTAAGCAGGTTATCTTCTACAGATAAAATCTCGAGATGGACTAAAAATGAACTCCCAAAACTTACTGCCAGATTCCGGAAGATAAATTCCTCAGTGGTACAAGAGGATGTGGTGCTGGTCCTTCTCAACTTATCTGTCTATAAAGCATATACATACACACACACTCATTAATGTACACACAGCACCCCATATTGACAGAAAAAACACAGAATTGTTGACATTTTTGCAGATTTATTAAAAAAGAAAAACTGAAATATCACATGGTTATTCAGACCCTTTGCTGTGACACTCATATATTTAACTCAGGTGTTGTCCATTTCTTCTGATCATCCTTGAGATGGTTCTACACCTTCATTTGAGTCCAGCTGTGTTTGATTATACTGATTGGACTTGATTAGGAAAGCCACACACCTGTCTATATAAGACCTTACAGCTCACAGTGCATGTCAGAGCAAATGAGTGAGCATTTTGTTGTCCAATGGTTATGCATTCACTTTGCAATTTCTAGTATTGTACTAGTTTTGAATATTTCTCATGGGCATTTAATAATTTTTTACTTTCCGTCTGAGTTAAATCTCTTTTTTGGCTCATTTTATCGTAAAAGAAAATCTGCTTAATAATTATGCACACCTGAATATAAGACATTTTTCACTTCAGCCTTCAGCCTTCATGAATAATTATCTATCAATTATAAATGATTAAATACAAGATTAATAGTAGTTATTAAGATTGATGTCATTTGGAATTGGTAAAATGTGCTTGGAAAAAAATATAATCAGAATATCAACTTGCATAATAATTATGCATGCACTGTATTTTTCCTCTTCTGCTGTCGAGGTAATGCAAGAAATGTTGTGATTGGTGTCCTGTGTCCAGGTTGTGGTCTTGTGCAGTATTGAGTCTTGGGCAGTTATCTACTCGTTTGGTCTGCATCACACTGCTGACCGAAGTTGGATAACCCCAGAGACTGGCTCGCTGTTTTTTGTTACAGTTTTATTTGTTTTGTTACCTTTTGGAAAATAAACTTTCCATTGCATCTAATCCTCTACTAAGACTTTTTTTCTCTCTCTGTTATGATTTTAGAACCGTTGTTTCACCTTGACATTTTTACTTTATGCTCCCAAAATTCAGAATTTTAATTCAAAACATACTCTTAGTAGAAGATCCAGACAAAAAAAAAAAAAGAGCATCACATAATTGACGCTCAACACACAGAGGCAAAAGAAGAATAGACTTGTATTCAAGCCCTTTCATGTTGATTTATTACCCTGAGCACATGATATTATTACATCATTCTGAAACGCACAAACTTTGGACTCTGACAAATGACAATGATCACTGGAAACAAACATAATATAAGTACAGTCATTTCAATTTATTCACTTTCCTCAGTTTTAAAACTTTGCCACAATAACATTTTTGTATGATTGATGTCCGTTTCAACAGTGTCATATTTTCAGGCTATGTTTTATTATCGTCTAGCGCATGATGAAAAAGTTTACACATGCAGTTATGGTCAGTGACCAGATTGTGACAAATGTCTTGCCTCAATGGCACTCGGAGTTGTGACCACATCACGTCTACATCACTAGCACATCACATTAAAATAGTACGTATGATGAGTCATTTCTCAAGTTACCCAGCATTGACCTGAATGAAATCATCATCCGCCCCAGCTCCCTCTTCATTCACTGCGATTTTACTCTTTGTGACAGTTTTCGTCTCGCTACTTGTAACATCGTACTTGTGCACGTCACTAGATTTGCACCAGTGCTATGCATTCATCAAGGACTGAAAGCACAGCAGGTTGAATCATTGCCAGAATTGTCCAATTTCCAGCAACGTCAGAGGCACTGCTGGAGCCAGGCCCAGGGCCGGGCAGTGCTTGATTACATTACCAAAAGCAGATTTCTGCTCCCTCATTGGTTAAAGCAGAAAAGACAGCTGAAAGTGAATGAATCACATGGCAGTTTGAACAGACAAATCTCACCTTTCATTGTAACGCTGTATACGGTATACAAGACATACAAAAGTCTGGAGACTTGTGGCAGTTATCTTGCACCTATAAAGAATGAATTGCATCGTTTTTTCCATTCATGAAAAGGAAACTGTGAAGAATCAGGTGTCGCGCCATCGACTCAAACCCGAACAGCATAAAAGACATTACAGTATTTTTACATGATGCACCAATGAGGAACCTTTGAAGGTGTGTCTGAAGGTGAGTTACAGTAACTGCTTTATTAATATACACTAAAGCAGGATGGTATCTCCACAATATAAACAGCACTCTGAAGGACAGGACAATTTAGTCCATATCCAGGCAGTTTGGAGAGAAAAAATAAACCCTGAACACAAATTGCTTTACTTCTTGTTGTGAGGTGTTTATAAAATCAAAATGAGTCAGTCACAATCAATTCTGAAACAACTGTACTCACTGTTAGCATGTAGTCAACACTAATATAACGATTCACAAAGCCATAAATATTGACAAAGTTTACAGCAGTGCTTTTGCTAATACACCATTAGAAATATAGAAATTAATTCCACAGTAAATACTATGCTCTTCATAAAAAGCATGTTCATGTTCAGTAAACAGAGAGATATAAATAAATATTTCTCCACGAAGTGTGTCCTTGACAAATCCTTTTGACACATCTGGAGAGTCCATAAAGTCAGTCACCTTGTAATCACAGGCATGTTTTTCTCTTAATGTCTTCTGTCTGTTTCTAACACAATTTCTCCTAGCTAATTTTCAATCTTACTTTACCATGATGTCAGTGTGCTGTTGCCTCAATCATGTTTAGATTGCATTGGTTTATGTAGTGTCTGCTGTCTAGAAGAGGGCAGAATTAACATACTCATCTCCCATCTGCTATGATAATCACAAAAACACAACTCTTGACTGTTGATAGAATTAATCTACAGTCGACAACAGATGCTAGAATTACTTCAGGACAAATCTTCTGAATGTTGGTTTTTTTGAACATCTTCAATGGTTCAAATAAGTAATCCAACAAATTCCTGTCCCACAGTTTGAATGAAAATATTCTGGTAAATGGAAATAGTTTGCTCTATTTGGGGGAGAGAAAAAAAAATATTTCTGCTGACATTCACAGTGAATGTAGGACATTCATTCATTCAGGGTGAAACTAAAAACAAACTGGAATAAACATATTTGGTAACATATAAATAAGGTATAGACGCAAAAAAAGTGAGTCTTACTAAATCTTTCAGAACTACCTTGCCAGTTTGAAAAGATTTGTAATACTTATTTTAAAAAATCATAATAAATAAATAAATAAAGATTTATTGAAACATAACTTTCTGATTTCAGACTGATGAATACATCAACATATGTTCAGCTGAATCAAAGCAATTAACAAGTACAACATAGGACAGACAGACACAGTCACTCCCAAACCTTGTGCTGTCCCACCTGAAGGATCTCAACAAAGAGTTTATGCTCAAGTTTAAATGGGGTCATTGTGACGAGTGGGGCGGGTCGAGAGCCGTGGGAACGGAGCGAGGCAGGTGGAGTTTAATGATGATGAGCAACACGTGCGCCACTCACCGGTCTTGAGTCCCACGGAGGAGCTCCGGAAGGATAAAAGGAGGAGTGACAGGACGCAGGGAAGGACGAGAGAGGACCAGGCCTGGATTTTATGTTGTTGTTCTATTATGTTTTATGCTGCAGTCGTCCGTGAGGTGCTGCTGCTTTTACTTTCAATTTCTGCTTGTTAATTTGTTTATTAAAATTGTTCCCGCCAATTTTCCCGCCTCCTTCTTCACGATTTTTGAACCTTGCTACATTGGTGCCAAAACCCAGGAGGAAGGAGGGACATGCTGTCAGAGAGCACTTGCTGCTGAGGGGGGTCGCGGTGCTGAGGAGATCGGGCAGCAAGAAAAAGCGGAGACCGGCAGTGGCTGCCCGAGGCGGTGGTGCTGGAACGATGGAAGACAAGGTGGGACGGAGGGCTCGCTGCCCTGCTCCTTGGTCGCGGAGGGGTGGCTGCCGTCCGAGAGGGAGCGGAGGAGTCAGCGCTGTTCGCCCGGAGGCCGGAGCCTCCTGCCTCCTTCCCCGAACTACGAACTTTGTCACAGTCATGAACTGAGAAATCAAAATTTCCTTGATCTTTTGACATATAAGAGGTCATTGTACTATAAAAACATCCTGTCAATTTCAGAACTCAAAACTTTCTTGTTAGTCTAAAAACAGCTTATATTGAAACCAATCTGCCAAAACGACAGGTTGTGGAATGTGCCCCTTTATGATGTAATAGTGTGGTTAAACACCGCCTCCGTAAAAGAAGATCAATGCATGCTTCTACATCACTGCCTGTTTAGCTCCGCTCACCGATTCAAGCACATAGTGTAAATGACGAGAGAGGCAAAAGCAGGTCTACACAGAAATCAAATGATAAAGATGCTCCAAAATCATCAAGACGCTGTGCAGTGCCAAGTTGTGGAAAAACACAGTCTTTGCATTCCCTTCCTTCTGATCCCAACATTAGGAAAGAGTGGATGAACTTTATTTTTAATGAAGATCCAGACCGTGTCAGTAAGAACTTGGTCCTTTGTTCACTTCATTTAACCACAGATTTGTTTACAAACAAAGCACAATTTGATGCAGGATTTTCGGAAATATTGAAACTAAAAGACAATCTGTGCGACTATATTGGATCCGACAGTAATGTCACACCACACAAGTGTGAGTAACTGTTTTTATAATGTGGTCACTATTGCTTTGTCTGTTATTACAGATCGTTTGATATGTAAGGAATATTTCTGCATTTTGAACCTAAATCACAGCAACCTCCATCTATGAAGGATGTAGGCTGTCAAACATACACAACTGTTAGCCAATTACAGCAGTGGGCGTTTACTTCTGAGTCTACAATCTGCCAAGCCTAATCAAACAGAGCATTCCATTGAGGGGGTAAAAACAGGACAGAACATAGCATATTATAAATTATGATGTTTTTTGATGTAAAAATCTTGATAACATAAGTGGGCCTTAGAAAGCAGTACAAAATAATAAAAAAGGCAGTTCATGACCACTTTAAAGTCATTGCAGTCTGACTTTAACAGTTTCACTACAAATGGTTTTGTGAAGCGGTCACAAGATAATGCAGGCTGAAGGATGGGACAGTTCAAAACTACCTGGCAGGAAACCCATATGTAAGTGGTGTTAATCAACATACAAAAAGAGAGGGTAAAAAAAAGGTCATGAATAATTAAATGATGTCTGGTTTTGGCACAAACAACCCTAAAGAGATGATGCTTGAAGAACAAAATCAGCTTTAGGCAAGTGAATCACAGTGCTACATCCAGACTCATGTGCATCAAATATCTCTAAAATCCATACAAAGCCTACCTCTGTCTCATATGTCAAACAATTCAGCTGAGAGCTCTGTCAGTCAACGCTGGCATACAGGGCAGAAAGGCCAGTGTGAGTTACTATGACTATTACTTTCTGCTATTTGTGCCAACAGCAAACAATCAGATTAATCTCTATCATCGCTATATAATATCTAGCTCATTTTACCCTGTTTGGGCACGAGATAACAATTATGATCCATAAAACCCTCCCACTGAAATTTATTCCAGCATTTAGAGGGATCTGTCACAAATGAGGTATGAATGTTTAATGTTAGTAATAAGATGTAAGTGCTGTGCCTAAAATCCCAGACTGTAATCCAGAAACAATTAACGATTCTGGATTATGGCAGTTTTGATACTTTCACGTGCATATAAAAAGAAATAAAGGAATAAATCAAATGATGTATCATAAAACCCCAGATGTTCCTGTGTATATACATAAATTTACAATAATGTTAGTTTTTTTTTACTGAACTTATCTTTACAGATCGTAGAGTTTACAAGACTACAGTTGTTAAATTGCCAGATGTGCCCAGTTGTGTCTGACAACATCAGCAAGTACATTCATGCTAGCAGCAAATGTCGGTTCAAAATAAACGTGAGTAAAATCCATTTTATACTCACATGTATAATGTTAACAATGTCATAAGTAAATAACCGTCTGTAATTTGAGACATAATGAGCCTGCTATCATACCATTCCTCTCTATTAAGTCCCTTAAAGAGAAGCTCCTTCCATACTGCATTCAGACACTTTCTCTAAATCTTCCATCACTAAGTCTTGCTCGTTGACGTGGTTCATCCTCCTCGAGCTGTTGTTCTCCAGGCTGTTAAGAGAGATGGGCTCTGTGGAGGGTTGCAGGTTCACCGGTTGCACAGAATTTCCCTGCACCCTATGAGAATAGGTCCGACGCTGACCGCCAACAGGACACATGCCGAACTTAAACACGGCCTGAAATCCACGCCGAAAGTTCTCATTGAAGAATCCGTAGATTATCGGGTTGACGCTGCTGTTGAAAAAGGCTAGCCAGTGGGCAAAAGGGTAGATGTAGATGTTAATAAGCCTGTACTGATGTTCAGTAAGTTTAACATAGTCTGTTAGCATCATCAGCGTCCACAGAGGCAACCAGGACAAGATGAATAGCAAGGCCACGATGAGGAGCATTTTGATCACTCTTTGTTTTTTCTTCGACACAGAGTGACGGTTATCATGGCCAGGTTTGGCCCCAGCCGGCATAGCCGTTTTAAACAGAGTGATCCCAATCCTTGCATACATGATTACTATGAGGGACAGAGGAGCCAGGTAAATGTTGGCAAACAGGACGGTGGTGTAGATCTTCCTCATCTCCTGGTTAGGCCAGTTTTCTCTGCACCAGTAGAAAGGGCTCGTTAGGTTGCCATCTCCCAGGAACACGCGAATGGTTTGTTCTTTAGTCACCTGAAGCATGATGCCAGAGGGGCACATGATGGAGACTGCCAGGACCCAGATTATCACAATAATGAGGGTGGCTGTTGATATTGTCAGTTTTTGTTTGAAGGGATACACGATACATCTGAATCTGCAAAAGACAACCAACAACAAGTTTAAACATTTAACAGCTCTTCGGAGAAACAGCTGTGTAAGATATGAAACAAACATGAGGTGCCTTTGTAGTGATTTTGAAGTTTTGTATAAAAGAAGAGTATTAACTTGAAGTGTTTTCATTAGTTCCTCACAATGTCTCATCTTATCATGCAAACACTAATGACTTTTTCATTGTTTCTTCTTTTAAGTAAATTTGGGGATGAACAGAGTGACAGCACTTCAAAAGATGCTCTCATTCCCTGTTCTCTCAACTCAATATGTCTCGTTTAATAGTCATTTTGATCTGAAAAAGGTTTCTAGAGCCCAGAATGTTTGTTTTACTCTGTATTGTTAGTATGATTGGCTACAATAATCCATTTATAATTGTCTCAGCCTCACTATTAAGTGAAATTATGGAAGCCAGTTTCTGAATTCTGAGTTTTCATACCTGCAGTTCAGACATTTTCCTCAGAATTCTTAGTTTGTAGAATTGTAGAATTCGCAGTTTTGACCTTATTTGTAATACAGACAGATGCTTTCATCATAAGTGGCTGTTAAAAGAATTTGAAATAAACTCAGAATTAAGAGAAAAATGTCAGAATTGTGAGAAATAGTTACATGAAATAAAGAGATCATTGTGAGATTAATAGTTGAAATTACCTTTGTAATGTCAGATTTCTTTTCTTAGGGAATTAATTATTATTAATTCAGGTTTTGAGAGGACTCGAATCCGAAGATTCAAAGTCAACCTGATTAGAACTGATTTCAAATTTGATAGTTTACACTGTATCAACAACTCGTCCAGCGAGACGGTAACGTCCGTGTATATTAACAATTTTGTTCATATTACTTTGTGGCCAGCGACACAAACAAAATGGTAATCTTATTAATTTTGAGCAAGGTAACCAGGATCTTGGCAGAGTTTTAACTTTACAAAATTTCACGACACCAGACAATACTTCTTTATAAACGAAACAAGAATTTATTGCCTATTCTAGATTACATTAAACTAAGCTAAACACACACATACATACACACACACACATACAGTTCTGAAGAATGAAAGTTAACGGAGTTTGTATGAAGTTTCCAACATTCTAACACTCATTTCCTACGAGTTTTAAATTCAACCCTGGGACAAACACAAAGCAGAGGTTTGTCTTACGTTTACTGCTTAAATGGTTCAGCACCTATTTCAGCGGATAGAAGACCTTGTTTGTACTTGCGTTTGTGATGGCATTTCCTTGTTTGGCTGCTTGAGGGAATCCCGGCTTTTGATTGGTTACTGGTCGTGCGTCTGGATGACGTAGTTTCTGGGAAAGCCTTCCTGGAGAATGGAGGTTGCCTTGTGACGTAGGAGCTTCGAAAGTCGGTTGCCTTGGGCACGGAGAGTGATGTTTGGAGTTCTTCTGAGAGTTCCTTTGCTTGGCTTTAGACTTTGACGTTCGGCAGTCGCAGAGTTTCAACTGAAGTGTTTGAGTTTTGGAGTCTCACTCGTGATGTTACGGCATGGGAGCACTTTGTCGCGCGGTCACCAAGGCGAAAAGCCACAGTTCTAGAGAGAGAGAGAGCGAGCCAGCAAGCGAGGGCTTTGTGTCCATTTTTAAGCAGGCTGACTTTTGTCCATCCCACAGGTCGTTGTTCCAATCAGATAGTGGCTGCGGGGGTTAGCCACGCCCTGTGTGGTTACTTTTTCGTGCACAAGTCACATGCTGTTCGTGGGGAGTATTTCTGCAAGTTTTAAGAACTTCTTATAAAAATGTCATCACCGGAAAATGATGCCGAGTATCAATATTTCACTCACACCAATGTTCTGTGAATAAAACAAGCTTTCCCTCGATACTAAACTTCACATATCTTACACACCTATTAAATGCTTTGTCTGCTAAAAAGAGTTATAAGGCAAATATTAAAATATCATAGATTCCAATAAACACATCAAATATATATATACGGCATAACACATACAGTGGATACCTTTTCACTACTTATGAGTTTTAAACGATTGTCTTTTAAAATCGTCATGCAAGGTTCTGTTTCTTTTGTTGTAAGAGAAGTTTGTAAGGGTTTCAGAAAGGGCAGGAAGCAGATGGTCAAATGTCATGTTATAGTCACGCATAGATCCCGTGTTTGCAGGCCTGAGGGCGTCAGTTAATTTACTTCCTGTGCTTACACTGGTTCCATACATTAGCGATCACGAGGTATCTATATGTCGTGAAAGAACTTTTCAGTCCTGATACAAAAGATCTCTGTGTTATCTCCTGATTGGGTTAGTTTCAACCTCATGATGGCTGATAGGGGGGGGAGATCTTTAGGTCCTTCTGTAATATTTCTGTTTCATGATTCACGTGGTGAATCCACAGCTTATGGGGGTCTGTTTCACAAGAAAGAGACCTTACACCTTTTAAAAAAATTATTTGGTGGAAACAGGCTTAAGCACAAATGAAAAGTACACTCGCTTAATCTGTACTCTTAATAGTCCTCAAGTACAACTGATTTGTAACCAAAAAACCCAACCCCTCTTAAATAACTGTTTAAAACAAAGGATAAATACTAATGTGATGCTTGAGACCCTCTTCATTAAAAACTGCACTATAAAAAGGTACTTGCATGAAATAAACCAAAAACCAAAACCAAATAAGAAGCTATATGAGAAGAAAAAATAAGATATATTGACAATATATATATATATAATGTAGTAGAGTTTTTAATGTCGAAGCTTTTAAAAGCTTAAACCACACTTGAAAGTGACAGCATTTAAAAAACTGATAATTTACAGCAATCTTTTTTGGTGCACACAGGCTTTATGTAACTTGTGACTGTTGTAGTAACGGTTATTATCTGCAAAATAGACAACAAATAAAAAAAAAGCTATTTGAAATGAAAAGTCTAATCTAAATAAATGCTAGATAGGATGCAAATCAGACGACACTGCAAAAAGTAGTATTAAACACTTAAATGCCTGCCTTGCAGGCTTTCAACTCCTCTAGCGATATGTGGGAATACTTTCAATGAATACCTTGCACAGCATATAATACATCACCCTTCACAAACCTGTTACATTCACATTAATTGTATATGCCATTCAGAATGTATTTCTGCAAGCTGTTTCTGAAAGCACTCCCTATTGTTAGCATTGTTAGTGGACAATTTAATTCCCTATATACTGAACTGTACTTGTAGGGTTGAAAATGATCAAAGACTTCTGCTTTGCTGTCCCAAAACTATCTTCAGTAACAAAAGGGACATTTGGAATTCCTGAAGGCACAGAAGTGCTGATTGTGATCAAGGCCTGTAGACCAACATGCGTATACATCGGGGATCTGCTAATTGTCACACCTTTTACATGGTGGGGAAAGCTGTAATTTGCTGATTGGTCAGTTTGAATGTATCACATTTGGTTTTTAGTCACATGGTCAAGGAAGGGATAAAAGAAGATTGTAACTGTTGCTCTGGCTCTTCTTTTCTTTGCTATCTCTTTTCTTGGCTTGCGATCTCGCTTTCTTTGATGGGGCTCTGCTCTCTCTCGCTCTCTCAGGTAACATTTTACATATATGTTGGGTACATTTAACTATGTTTTATCATCCTTCATCTATTGTATAACCAATTCAAATGTAACCATAATGAAATACTGTTATTAAACCATATCAGTTATAAATTATGTGCTAACTTTGATTCATCATTAACACTGAAGTGATACCTATTGGAATACAATATAGTCACACAATAGCAACACTCTTCCACATATTTTACTATTCTAACTGTGCTTATTTCCGTCGTTGGTATAAAGTTGCAGTGGGTGGTAATAGACAACAAGTGTACAGTTTTGTATCATCCTGATGTTAACATTTCTTTATTCCTTCGGCAATCCTACAGCCTGAACCACTGTAGGGAAACCCCCCTTACATACTCATACTCTTACCCATAATGCACTCTGATTTATAGTGCACATGTACACTCCAAGAGGATCGCAATCATTTTGTGCTGTTTGATTTAAAAAAGAAAAAGAACAAATATTACAAAAAATTATATAGGATTTGTTATGAATAATCAAATTTTTAACAATTAAATAAAAGCATGATTTGGACAGTTTCATATTTACATGTGAGGCAAATTGGCCTTGAAATCTTCATGTAAAACAACTTTATGAGGGTTCCTGAGGACTTAGTTATATTTACATTTCAATGGAATGATCAGAATAAGATCAAAGTTGAAAATGAGACCAGACTAGAATGGGTGCCTTATGACTGATTATTATGCACCAGTTAGTAATAAATATATCTGAAATAGAAAGGTGGCCCAGTAGTGCACAACACAACGAGATCTCCACAACATAACAGAAACAAGCCGCAACACAATTAAACACTTAAAGCTAATAAGGACTTTATACCAGAGGTAATGGTCTTACGAAATCCACATTTTGGACATTTTACTGTAGTACCGATTTTTTAAAAACATTAGCCAAGTCATTTATATGGCTATGCGAATTTAAAACGTCATTTGCAGTAAAAGCTCTTTAAAATGAGTAATATTTTTAGACCATTAACTCTATTACGAAGCCCAAATTTTAGCTTTAAAGCATCATTTATGTGGCCATGAGAAACAGCATTCTTAAATTAATTCAGCAGTAATAATATGTGCAAAGTTCAAGAGTCCATTAAAAGCATTGGTATAGTAAATTGTTCAAAATTAGGATTTCGTTAGTCCATTACTAGTATAAAGCTTGCATGTTAGTTTTACGCCTTATAAAAGGCATCGGGTATTTGGACTAAGTGTAAGTAGCATATTTTAGATGCTGTTTACATCATTTACACTAATTGACGACAGAAGTATCTTCTTATTGATACACAGTTTACACTAAGTGAAAATAGCAATAGATTCTACTTATACTAAGTATTTTCTTTGCAATAAGTGTAAATAGTCGTTAGATATTATTTATACTTATAAATAGTGGCAAATACTATTTGCACCTCAGCTTTGTTGTACATTAACAGGATGCAATAGTAACGTAGACTGTAAATTATTCTATTTATTAAAATTATTAAATGGATGCCACCTTATAGGAACAAAAAGCCCTCCATACACCTACCCTAACCCCAATATATTTCATTAATAAACACTCATTATGAACATTATTTCCACTTTTAGAATATTTTCTTCATTGAAAATAAATGCCTTTCTGATCTGATATGTGATGGTAAAAGGGAGAAAAGTGAGTCCGACAGTGGATTCGAACTCGAGTCGATCACATCAAAAAGCTGTTCCTATGCGCCTTACTACGTCACTACAACTGTTATACAATCTGCATCATTTTAAATTTTGTGTGGCCAACCAGACATTGGTGGGCGTAATTAGTGTAAATAGCCTATACGTCAGTAAGGCTGGCTATCTGCACTTAATGTAAATAACACTTGAAACTGCGACGTGGTATGGGCTGATACATAATATATTGCCCCATAGAAACTTCAAGGGTCCATTAAAATATATTGGATATCAAAATTGGATTAGAACCTAATTTTCTCAGCTCATTCAACATTAACAGTGCTTAAAAATATGAAGCATCGTGTTTATTAAAGAGGAGCTCATTAGTCAAAAGTAGCAAATATAGACCCGTTTGTTTGCAAGCATAGGACCATTTCCGTTGTGTTGTGCCAATTTCGTTGCGTTGCGGCAATTTCGTTGCGTTGCGGCAATTTCGTTGGTCTCATCTTATCATGCAAACACTAATGACTTTTTCATTGTTTCTTCTTTTATTTTAATTTGGGGGTGAACAGAGTGACAGCACTTCAAAAGATGCTCTCATTCCCTGTTCTCTCAACTCAATATGTCTCGTTTAATAGTCATTTTGATCTGAAAAAGGTTTCTAGAGCCCAGAATGTTTGTTTTACTCTGTATTGTTAGTATGATTGGCTACAATAATCCATTTATAATTGTCTCAGCCTCACTATTAAGTGAAATTATGGAAGCCAGTTTCTGAATTCTGAGTTTTCATACCTGCAGTTCAGACATTTTCCTCAGAATTCTTAGTTTGTAGAATTGTAGAATTCGCAGTTTTGACCTTATTTGTAATACAGACAGATCCTTTCATCATAAGTGGCTGTTAAAAGAATTTGAAATAAACTCAGAATTAAGAGAAAAATGTCAGAATTGTGAGAAATAGTTACATGAAATAAAGAGATCATTGTGACATTAATAGTTGAAATTACCTTTGTAATGTCAGATTTCTTTTCTTAGGGAATTAATTATTATTAATTCAGGTTTTGAGAGGACTCGAATCCGAAGATTCAAAGTCAACCTGATTAGAACTGATTTCAAATTTGATAGTTTACACTGTATCAACAACTCGTCCAGCGAGACGGTAACGTCCGTGTATATTAACAATTTTGTTCATATTACTTTGTGGCCAGCGACACAAACAAAATGGTAATCTTATTAATTTTGAGCAAGGTAACCAGGATCTTGGCAGAGTTTTAACTTTACAAAATTTCACGACACCAGACAATACTTCTTTATAAACGAAACAAGAATTTATTGCCTATTCTAGATTACATTAAACTAAGCTAAACACACACATACATACACACACACACATACAGTTCTGAAGAATGAAAGTTAACGGAGTTTGTATGAAGTTTCCAACATTCTAACACTCATTTCCTACGAGTTTTAAATTCAACCCTGGGACAAACACAAAGCAGAGGTTTGTCTTACGTTTACTGCTTAAATGGTTCAGCACCTATTTCAGCGGATAGAAGACCTTGTTTGTACTTGCGTTTGTGATGGCATTTCCTTGTTTGGCTGCTTGAGGGAATCCCGGCTTTTGATTGGTTACTGGTCGTGCGTCTGGATGACGTAGTTTCTGGGAAAGCCTTCCTGGAGAATGGAGGTTGCCTTGTGACGTAGGAGCTTCGAAAGTCGGTTGCCTTGGGCACAGCGAGTGATGTTTGGAGTTCTTCTGAGAGTTCCTTTGCTTGGCTTTAGACTTTGACGTTCGGCAGTCGCAGAGTTTCAACTGAAGTGTTTGAGTTTTGGAGTCTCACTCGTGATGTTACGGCATGGGAGCACTTTGTCGCGCGGTCACCAAGGCGAAAAGCCACAGTTCTAGAGAGAGAGAGAGCGAGCCAGCAAGCGAGGGCTTTGTGTCCATTTTTAAGCAGGCTGACTTTTGTCCATCCCACAGGTCGTTGTTCCAATCAGATAGTGGCTGCGGGGGTTAGCCACGCCCTGTGTGGTTACTTTTTCGTGCACAAGTCACATGCTGTTCGTGGGGAGTATTTCTGCAAGTTTTAAGAACTTCTTATAAAAATGTCATCACCGGAAAATGATGCCGAGTATCAATATTTCACTCACACCAATGTTCTGTGAATAAAACAAGCTTTCCCTCGATACTAAGAGAGAGCGAGCCAGCAAGCGAGGGCTTTGTGTCCATTTTTAAGCAGGCTGACTTTTGTCCATCCCACAGGTCGTTGTTCCAATCAGATAGTGGCTGCGGGGGTTAGCCACGCCCTGTGTGGTTACTTTTTCGTGCACAAGTCACATGCTGTTCGTGGGGAGTATTTCTGCAAGTTTTAAGAACTTCTTATAAAAATGTCATCACCGGAAAATGATGCCGAGTATCAATATTTCACTCACACCAATGTTCTGTGAATAAAACAAGCTTTCCCTCGATACTAAACTTCACATATCTTACACACCTATTAAATGCTTTGTCTGCTAAAAAGAGTTATAAGGCAAATATTAAAATATCATAGATTCCAATAAACACATCAAATATATATATACGGCATAACACATACAGTGGATACCTTTTCACTACTTATGAGTTTTAAACGATTGTCTTTTAAAATCGTCATGCAAGGTTCTGTTTCTTTTGTTGTAAGAGAAGTTTGTAAGGGTTTCAGAAAGGGCAGGAAGCAGATGGTCAAATGTCATGTTATAGTCACGCATAGATCCCGTGTTTGCAGGCCTGAGGGCGTCAGTTAATTTACTTCCTGTGCTTACACTGGTTCCATACATTAGCGATCACGAGGTATCTATATGTCGTGAAAGAACTTTTCAGTCCTGATACAAAAGATCTCTGTGTTATCTCCTGATTGGGTTAGTTTCAACCTCATGATGGCTGATAGGGGGGGGAGATCTTTAGGTCCTTCTGTAATATTTCTGTTTCATGATTCACGTGGTGAATCCACAGCTTATGGGGGTCTGTTTCACAAGAAAGAGACCTTACACCTTTTAAAAAAATTATTTGGTGGAAACAGGCTTAAGCACAAATGAAAAGTACACTCGCTTAATCTGTACTCTTAATAGTCCTCAAGTACAACTGATTTGTAACCAAAAAACCCAACCCCTCTTAAATAACTGTTTAAAACAAAGGATAAATACTAATGTGATGCTTGAGACCCTCTTCATTAAAAACTGCACTATAAAAAGGTACTTGCATGAAATAAACCAAAAACCAAAACCAAATAAGAAGCTATATGAGAAGAAAAAATAAGATATATTGACAATATATATATATATAATGTAGTAGAGTTTTTAATGTCGAAGCTTTTAAAAGCTTAAACCACACTTGAAAGTGACAGCATTTAAAAAACTGATAATTTACAGCAATCTTTTTTGGTGCACACAGGCTTTATGTAACTTGTGACTGTTGTAGTAACGGTTATTATCTGCAAAATAGACAACAAATAAAAAAAAAGCTATTTGAAATGAAAAGTCTAATCTAAATAAATGCTAGATAGGATGCAAATCAGACGACACTGCAAAAAGTAGTATTAAACACTTAAATGCCTGCCTTGCAGGCTTTCAACTCCTCTAGCGATATGTGGGAATACTTTCAATGAATACCTTGCACAGCATATAATACATCACCCTTCACAAACCTGTTACATTCACATTAATTGTATATGCCATTCAGAATGTATTTCTGCAAGCTGTTTCTGAAAGCACTCCCTATTGTTAGCATTGTTAGTGGACAATTTAATTCCCTATATACTGAACTGTACTTGTAGGGTTGAAAATGATCAAAGACTTCTGCTTTGCTCACACCTATTAAATGCTTTGTCTGCTAAAAAGAGTTATAAGGCAAATATTAAAATATCATAGATTCCAATAAACACATCAAATATATATATACGGCATAACACATACAGTGGATACCTTTTCACTACTTATGAGTTTTAAACGATTGTCTTTTAAAATCGTCATGCAAGGTTCTGTTTCTTTTGTTGTAAGAGAAGTTTGTAAGGGTTTCAGAAAGGGCAGGAAGCAGATGGTCAAATGTCATGTTATAGTCACGCATAGATCCCGTGTTTGCAGGCCTGAGGGCGTCAGTTAATTTACTTCCTGTGCTTACACTGGTTCCATACATTAGCGATCACGAGGTATCTATATGTCGTGAAAGAACTTTTCAGTCCTGATACAAAAGATCTCTGTGTTATCTCCTGATTGGGTTAGTTTCAACCTCATGATGGCTGATAGGGGGGGGAGATCTTTAGGTCCTTCTGTAATATTTCTGTTTCATGATTCACGTGGTGAATCCACAGCTTATGGGGGTCTGTTTCACAAGAAAGAGACCTTACACCTTTTAAAAAAATTATTTGGTGGAAACAGGCTTAAGCACAAATGAAAAGTACACTCGCTTAATCTGTACTCTTAATAGTCCTCAAGTACAACTGATTTGTAACCAAAAAACCCAACCCCTCTTAAATAACTGTTTAAAACAAAGGATAAATACTAATGTGATGCTTGAGACCCTCTTCATTAAAAACTGCACTATAAAAAGGTACTTGCATGAAATAAACCAAAAACCAAAACCAAATAAGAAGCTATATGAGAAGAAAAAATAAGATATATTGACAATATATATATATATAATGTAGTAGAGTTTTTAATGTCGAAGCTTTTAAAAGCTTAAACCACACTTGAAAGTGACAGCATTTAAAAAACTGATAATTTACAGCAATCTTTTTTGGTGCACACAGGCTTTATGTAACTTGTGACTGTTGTAGTAACGGTTATTATCTGCAAAATAGACAACAAATAAAAAAAAAGCTATTTGAAATGAAAAGTCTAATCTAAATAAATGCTAGATAGGATGCAAATCAGACGACACTGCAAAAAGTAGTATTAAACACTTAAATGCCTGCCTTGCAGGCTTTCAACTCCTCTAGCGATATGTGGGAATACTTTCAATGAATACCTTGCACAGCATATAATACATCACCCTTCACAAACCTGTTACATTCACATTAATTGTATATGCCATTCAGAATGTATTTCTGCAAGCTGTTTCTGAAAGCACTCCCTATTGTTAGCATTGTTAGTGGACAATTTAATTCCCTATATACTGAACTGTACTTGTAGGGTTGAAAATGATCAAAGACTTCTGCTTTGCTGTCCCAAAACTATCTTCAGTAACAAAAGGGACATTTGGAATTCCTGAAGGCACAGAAGTGCTGATTGTGATCAAGGCCTGTAGACCAACATGCGTATACATCGGGGATCTGCTAATTGTCACACCTTTTACATGGTGGGGAAAGCTGTAATTTGCTGATTGGTCAGTTTGAATGTATCACATTTGGTTTTTAGTCACATGGTCAAGGAAGGGATAAAAGAAGATTGTAACTGTTGCTCTGGCTCTTCTTTTCTTTGCTATCTCTTTTCTTGGCTTGCGATCTCGCTTTCTTTGATGGGGCTCTGCTCTCTCTCGCTCTCTCAGGTAACATTTTACATATATGTTGGGTACATTTAACTATGTTTTATCATCCTTCATCTATTGTATAACCAATTCAAATGTAACCATAATGAAATACTGTTATTAAACCATATCAGTTATAAATTATGTGCTAACTTTGATTCATCATTAACACTGAAGTGATACCTATTGGAATACAATATAGTCACACAATAGCAACACTCTTCCACATATTTTACTATTCTAACTGTGCTTATTTCCGTCGTTGGTATAAAGTTGCAGTGGGTGGTAATAGACAACAAGTGTACAGTTTTGTATCATCCTGATGTTAACATTTCTTTATTCCTTCGGCAATCCTACAGCCTGAACCACTGTAGGGAAACCCCCCTTACATACTCATACTCTTACCCATAATGCACTCTGATTTATAGTGCACATGTACACTCCAAGAGGATCGCAATCATTTTGTGCTGTTTGATTTAAAAAAGAAAAAGAACAAATATTACAAAAAATTATATAGGATTTGTTATGAATAATCAAATTTTTAACAATTAAATAAAAGCATGATTTGGACAGTTTCATATTTACATGTGAGGCAAATTAGCCTTGAAATCTTCATGTAAAACAACTTTATGAGGGTTCCTGAGGACTTAGTTATATTTACATTTCAATGGAATGATCAGAATAAGATCAAAGTTGAAAATGAGACCAGACTAGAATGGGTGCCTTATGACTGATTATTATGCACCAGTTAGTAATAAATATATCTGAAATAGAAAGGTGGCCCAGTAGTGCACAACACAACGAGATCTCCACAACATAACAGAAACAAGCCGCAACACAATTAAACACTTAAAGCTAATAAGGACTTTATACCAGAGGTAATGGTCTTACGAAATCCACATTTTGGACATTTTACTGTAGTACCGATTTTTTAAAAACATTAGCCAAGTCATTTATATGGCTATGCGAATTTAAAACGTCATTTGCAGTAAAAGCTCTTTAAAATGAGTAATATTTTTAGACCATTAACTCTATTACGAAGCCCAAATTTTAGCTTTAAAGCATCATTTATGTGGCCATGAGAAACAGCATTCTTAAATTAATTCAGCAGTAATAATATGTGCAAAGTTCAAGAGTCCATTAAAAGCATTGGTATAGTAAATTGTTCAAAATTAGGATTTCGTTAGTCCATTACTAGTATAAAGCTTGCATGTTAGTTTTACGCCTTATAAAAGGCATCGGGTATTTGGACTAAGTGTAAGTAGCATATTTTAGATGCTGTTTACATCATTTACACTAATTGACGACAGAAGTATCTTCTTATTGATACACAGTTTACACTAAGTGAAAATAGCAATAGATTCTACTTATACTAAGTATTTTCTTTGCAATAAGTGTAAATAGTCGTTAGATATTATTTATACTTATAAATAGTGGCAAATACTATTTGCACCTCAGCTTTGTTGTACATTAACAGGATGCAATAGTAACGTAGACTGTAAATTATTCTATTTATTAAAATTATTAAATGGATGCCACCTTATAGGAACAAAAAGCCCTCCATACACCTACCCTAACCCCAATATATTTCATTAATAAACACTCATTATGAACATTATTTCCACTTTTAGAATATTTTCTTCATTGAAAATAAATGCCTTTCTGATCTGATATGTGATGGTAAAAGGGAGAAAAGTGAGTCCGACAGTGGATTCGAACTCGAGTCGATCACATCAAAAAGCTGTTCCTATGCGCCTTACTACGTCACTACAACTGTTATACAATCTGCATCATTTTAAATTTTGTGTGGCCAACCAGACATTGGTGGGCGTAATTAGTGTAAATAGCCTATACGTCAGTAAGGCTGGCTATCTGCACTTAATGTAAATAACACTTGAAACTGCGACGTGGTATGGGCTGATACATAATATATTGCCCCATAGAAACTTCAAGGGTCCATTAAAATATATTGGATATCAAAATTGGATTAGAACCTAATTTTCTCAGCTCATTCAACATTAACAGTGCTTAAAAATATGAAGCATCGTGTTTATTAAAGAGGAGCTCATTAGTCAAAAGTAGCAAATATAGACCCGTTTGTTTGCAAGCATAGGACCATTTCCGTTGTGTTGTGCCAATTTCGTTGCGTTGCGGCAATTTCGTTGCGTTGCGGCAATTTCGTTGTGTTGTGGAGATTTCGCTGTGTTGTGCACCACCGTAAAGATGGGTCCACATACAGACAATTTATAGCCAATACATCCCTGTAGTGAACTATGAAGTATTTATTATAATGCCTTAATGTCTATAAATAGATATCCACACTATATTGATAGCCATAACAATTAATTACAAGTTGCAGATACTTCCTATGCTGTAGTGATGGAATCGTGCAGACAGGAAACCTACAGAGAGCTTAGAGGGAAAGTGAGAGTGAAAAACTTGACCTCAGCTGACTTAAGTCATTCAGTGTGATTCCATGTGTAAAAAAGTAAGTGGAGATCAGGGTTAATATAACTCTCTGATTCACCGTCTGGTAGTATTAAGTAGGAGCAGATGCACTACAGTGATATATAACACACACACACACACACACACACATAATCCAACAGTGATTGTTTTCATCTCACTGCTTCCTCCAAAGGCCTCATGCCATGATGATATACGATAACATCAGGTGGGTTTGGAAGTTCATCTGTCTAAAAGAGCAGAACCATTTCAATACGAAGAGCCTGGACCTAACAGTGGACTAAGATACACCACAGCATGGTGCTTGTCCTTATCAGATTCATCAAATATCAAGCCGCTTTTATGATCTCTCTATACTATTATGTGCCACTCACACAAGTTTATTCAGTGAGTCTTTCATGATCAACAGAGTTAATATCAATCGTTTTACCTCCTTCCCAATTAATTTTAAAATCAATTGGCCTTGTTCATGAAATACAAGCTGAATTTCTGTGCATAAGTGAACTGAATTCAAAAATGTAAGTAAAATGATTTCATGAATGGCATAACTTAGTCATATTAATGTTTCATAAATGAGGCCAAATGTTTTCTAGTTTTAAACACAACAAAATCCTTTAAATAAGAGGTTCTCAAACAGGGGGCTTTTGCAAACTTCCATGGGGGACAAAGGATGAATTAAAAGTGTTTAAATTAATACATTGTTGTTAAAGGAATAGTTCACCCAAAAATAAAAATTAGCTTAAAATGTAATCACCCTCAGTCCATGATGTAGAAGAGTTTGTTTCTTCATTAAAACAGATTTGGCGAAATTTAGCATAACATTACTTGCTCATCAATGAATCCTCTGCAGTGAATGGGTGCTGTCAGGATGAGAGTCCAAAACAAATTGAATAGAAACATTACAATAATCCACACGAATACATCAATTAATGTCTTGTGAAGCAAAAAACTGCATGTTTGTAATAAACAACCTCATCATTAAGACAGTTTTAACTTAAAACCCCTGATTATGGTAAAAATACAAGTTCTGTATGCATAATATTGGAGAAAATGTTATTACAGATTATGGACTTGTATTTTGGCCAGAAGCAACGGTTTAAAGGTAAAGACATCTTAATGATAAATTTGTTTATTACAAACATGCAGTCATGTGGATTACTTGTGGATTATTCTGATGTTTTTATCAGTTGTTTGGACTCTCATTCTGATGGCACCCATTCACTGCAGAGGATCTATTGATGAGCAAGTGATGTAATGCTAAATTTCTCCAAATCTGTTCCGATGAAGAAACAAACTCACCAACCCTCTTGAATGGCTTGAGGGTGAGTAAATATTCAGCACATTTTTAATTTTTTGCTAAACTATTCCTTTAATATATCCCAAAAAATCTAACACTAAATTAAAATGCAATTAAAACATAAATGTAGATGTAAACAGAAATACCACAAATAGCCTTTATATGGGGGCTTGGAACATTGTGTTAGATAATGAGCGGCCTTCGAGTCACAAAGGCTGAGAACCATTTCTTAAAATATTCAAGTCTAAATGGTACTTAACTATTTTTGAAATAGCTATTGCCAGTCATATGATCTTTTGACAATGCATCATTAATGCCTGAGCTGAGGGATAAGATGATATTACCATGACATTACCTGTCAACAGCTATGGCAACCAAGGTGAAAACGGAGGCTGAGACTGATATGCCCTGGACCATACCGCTCATTTTGCAGACCATGCTTCCAAACGGCCAACCTGGGGAGAAGACAGTTGATTCTGGCTAAATTATACAGGCAGATACACATTAATTAGATTACATTAATGTCTGTAAAAAATTACTGTAAAATTTCTTTGTCCCATGAAATATGTACTTTCTTAGCATTTACAATGATGTAGTTCATCATGTTGAATGTCATTTGACATGCATTTTACAATGAGTCACCTAAGCAGCTGGTGTAATAGAATTCATGTCCAGTGGATGGTATTTTGCATGTTGACAAAATGACAATTTATAAAGGACCACCTTTGAAAAATGCAGATATTATAAATCCATTTTGGAGGATTATAATTAACATTTGCCTGGAAATGGTTAATGATACTGAATGTCAGTTCAGTTTATTTGGCCAGTTTTGCCTTTAAGACCCAATCAAAAATTAGCTGAAGTGTAATCAACACACTGCTTTGGGCCAAACAGCAAGATGCCTTCAAATTTGCCTTGGTATACAGTATGTGGGTCAGTTGCTATCTCACTTACCAACGGGTGGGATTTAATGTATTTTGTGTATGATTGGAGAGGTAACGTCTCGGTTATGCATGTAACGTCTCGGTTACGTATGTAACCCTCGTTCCCTGAAGGAGGGAACGGAGACGTCACGTCGGAGGACCGACGAAATTGGGATCTCGCTTAGAGGGACCAATCTACTTCGAGTGTAAACTAAACGAGCCAATGCACATTGGCATGCGATTATTGCATCCAGCTGCTGCTGATCACAGCGTGAGTATAAGTAGGCAGCAGGTGCAGCGCATATTCAGGTTTTCGCTGAGGAGCCAAGCCGGTGACCCGGCCGCTCAGCGGTGGTACAGGAGCAGTGTCCTGTGGAAGCCACGGCCTCTCAGTGCTTCTACCCATTTGAGGTGAGAACACAGGAGGA
>NW_015507284.1:90120-90577 GCF_001515645.1 Sinocyclocheilus grahami
CTAGTGGTCTGACATTTCAAAAGTAATCCCCATCGTTTCTCAGTCCTGCGACCAGACTTGATCACAAATGGCCCAAAACAATCCATTCCTGTGGACCAGAAGGGAGGTTTGAACAAATTGAGTTTAGATGGAGGAAGATCAGCCATCCTAGGAACTATTGGTTTTCCTTTCCATTTAGCACACTCCAGACACTTTCTTTGATATTTCTTCACAGCTTGCCTACCTTTTAAAATCCAGTAGTAGCGCCTAAGATGAGCGTAAACTCTGTCTACTCCAGGATGACCCAACTTGGCATCTACAGCTGCAATCAAAAGTTGAATGACAGAATTTCTTGAATCAAGAATTATTGGATGAATGGTATCAAGAGCCAGTTCTTCACTATGTCGAAGTCGCCCTCCTACTCTAATAACTGCAGCAATGGGATCGAACTCAGGTGCAAGAGTGTACAATCGACTAC
>NW_015507284.1:91221-91583 GCF_001515645.1 Sinocyclocheilus grahami
CTGTCATCGAATCAGACCACAGTATTGTTTGGTGAATGAACAGATCAAGTTCCCTCTGCAACAGATTTGCCAATTGAACCCTGGTGAGGGCAGCACACAATTCTAGACGAGGTATAGAAATTGACTTACGAGGTGCAACCCTGGATCGGGCCATCACAAAGGAGACTAGAACTTCACTCTCCTGATTCACAATCCTTAAGTAGGCCACTGACCCATAAGCCAATTCTGAGGCATCACAAAATACATGCAACTCCCTCCTAATGGAATTTCCATCAAGATCAACCGGACCATACATTCTTGGTAGTTCAATGGAAGCAATAACAGGAAGTTCACTCTCCCATGCTACCCAGGCCTTCTTAATA
>NW_015507284.1:95035-96131 GCF_001515645.1 Sinocyclocheilus grahami
GCCGCGGTGCGGAGTTCTCTCTGAACTTCCGGGTCGTGACCACCCAATTGCCTCTTTTAGGGAAATGCTCTTTTACGTGCTGAGACGCAGAGGGGAAACAGCCGTTTGCAGCACGACAGGGGGTAGTGCAGCCTGAGGTGCGCAACCCACTCGACACAGGAACGACCACCGCTGAAGCGCTGTCCGCCAACACAAAAAGCTCCCGAGAGCGCGCTAGACTTGCCACACATGAAGCAGTTTGGTAGGAGCAGATCGATGTTGTCGATGCTCATGCTGTGATCAGCGGCAGCTGGATGCAAGCATTGCATGCCAATGTGCATTGGCTCGTTTAGTTTACACTCTTAGTGGATTGGTCTCTCTAAGCGAGATCCCAATTTGTCGGTCACCGACCCTGAAGGAATGATGTATGGGGTTTCGCTTGAGAGTAGTAAAAAACATGCCAATGAACATTGGCGAGTGGAATTTGCATGCCCTGCCACTCCCCCATAAACACATATAAGAGGGTGGCGTGCATCCACTCATACAGGTTTGTGCTGAGGAGCCGAGACTGCATCCCAGTCATTCAGCGGTGCAGGCCAGGGTTGTGGCAAGAGGGACGTAACGTCTCAGTTCCCTCCTTCAGGGAAAGAGGGTTACATTTATAACTGAGACATTCCCCTTCGACGTTATGTTGATACTGACGTATAGTGTCCCTATGGAAAGCGCCACAACCACTAAACTATGTCACGAGTTTTGGTGATGCAGATGCTGGCAGGCTCAAGTAACCTACCCAGCGCATCATTACAAGCCAGAAGTATTTTGTACCGGACAGGGACAGGGACAGCTGCTGTTCCTTAACCTTGAGGTTATTGTTGTACTCACAATGGGAAAGAGTGCTTTGTGCTCTTTCATATTTTACGATGGTACAGCCGCGACCAGTTCACTTATACTGGGGAAGCAAGCCTAAGTCCGAGTGGAGAAGAATGCTATGGAGACCACATCCTGTCAGAAGGGAGGTAACATGTACACATATGGACTGTCCAGCAGGGCAGTACTCTATATGGCAATCACTGCGGTAGGTCCTGCCTGAAAAGGTGGGAACTACTACCAAAGCAGA
>NW_015507284.1:96201-98490 GCF_001515645.1 Sinocyclocheilus grahami
CATAGAACGCAAGTACTGAGCCCATCTGGAGAGATGATACGGCGCTCACACTCCCTGGCGCTGCAAGCGAGACACTAAGCCAGTCTTCCTGCCATTTACCTGTTAGTAATCAACACACAGGAAGAAACTGGCTCAACCCGGAGGCTGTAAAACCTCGCAAAGGTATTAGGTATCGCCCAGCCTGCAGCTCTACAGATGTCTGCTAGAGAGGCACCATGCGCCAGTGCCCAGGAGGAGGCCACACTCCGAGAGGAGTGAGTCCTCATTACTAGAGGGCACGGCTCACCTTGTGTTTGGTACGCCAAGGGGATGGCATCCATTAGTCAGTGGGCCAACCTCTGTTTGGAGACAAGCAGACAAAGAGCTGGTCAGAATTTCTAAAGCTGAGAGTGCGGAGAGGGCTGTGTCTGCCTTCTCCAAGGGCAGTGCTTGCAGGCTCACTACCTGGCACCGGAAAAGATTGGTGGGAATTTTTGGGCATGCATCCAGACCAGGGACTCAGGATAACATGAGAGTCAGTCAGTCTGAATTCAAGGCACGTTTCGCAAACCAAAAATGCCTGCAGCTCCCCCACCCTCTTGATGGAAGTGAGCGCGGTCAGGAACGCTGTTTTAAGAGACAGGATCTTTAGCTCAACTGACTCCAATGGCTCAAAGGGGGCTCTTTGCAGCCCAGAAAGAACCACAGAGAGATCCCAAGAGGGGGCGAGGTACGGACTAGGAGGATTAAACCTCCTTGCGCCTCTCAGGAACCTGATGACCAGGTTGTGCTTTCCCACAGAACTGCTGTCCTCTGCATTGTGATGTGCTGTGCCAAATTGTGCCCTGCCCGTGAGAAAGAAGGTCCTTCCTCAGGGGGATTTGCCAGGGAGGGGCTGTTGTGAGGAGCAATAAATCCGAAAACCAGGTCCGGGTGGGCAAATAGGGCGCAACCATCAAGACCTGCTCCTTGTCCTCCCTGATCTTGCACAGATCTGTGAGCTGTCGTGAGGTCATGTGATCTGCCCAGGGATATGAATGGTGCCCTGAAGTGAACTGAATCACATAGCAAAGTCTGATTGTCCAAATGAACCACCGCGACAGGTTGGGAAACACTAGCCAGGCTCCCAAACTCTGTATGAGTGGCACCAATGGGATAAATGACGCACCCTCAGAGGGGCAGCAATGGGGAGCACTGAGGCCCAACTCGGGAGGCAACGTGTCCCAAGTATGGGGGGTGAGTGAGGAGTAGCTTCTCCCAGCTTCTTGGATCCCACTAAAGGCTGGCCAGAGATGCATGAGAAGGCCGCGCTTCCTTGAGGTGCAACCTCTTGTCCTGTGGTGAAAGAGGAGTGAAGAAGCATAGCATCGCTCACTGCAGACTGCGTCGGGTATGACCCAGAGACTGGGGAAACTGCTCTTTCATTGAAAATTTGGGTACCACTGGCTGATAAGCCAGCGTTAGAACAGAAAATAAATTCTCCGCCCGGCTCTCCTCCGGGGGAAGGAGCAGTGCTGTCACAATCTTCTGGGAAAAAAGCAGTCCCCTCCAAAAAAAAGCAGTCCCCTCCGGGTCACCCATGTCAGGGCCGCTTCGCTATCTGCTTGGAGGGCTTAGCGGCTGCCTGGGGCACGGGCTGCGTCACCTTCCTGCGGGTGGCTCAACGTTGCTGCTGAGGTATCACAGCAGCGTGCACTGGGCAAGATGTAGACGCCGCAGGCGAATGCCCTCGATGACGAGCAGACTGGAGGCCAGCCCGCAGCTACTCGGGGGCAGTATCACCAGCCCGCAGCTACTCGGGGGCAGTATCACAAGCAAGATGTGCTTGATGACCTCAGTCTGCTTCTGGACTGTCGAGAACAGCTCGGCAAATTCCTTGACAGTGTCACCGAAGAGGCCAGCCTGCGAGATGGGGGCATCAAGAAAGCGAGCCTTGTCTGCATTCCTCATCTCAGTAAGGTTGAGCCAGAGATGACGCTCCTGTGGCCATCATCCCACCAAGGGCCTGCGCCATGACTTTAGTCCCCTGTAGAGCGAAGTTGGTCACCTTGCGCAGTTCCTGCATCAACACTGGCTCAGAACTACCCTCGTGCAGCTCCTTTAGTGCTTTGGCCTGATGGACTTGCAGGATGGGATGGCATGGAAGGCGGAGGCCGCCTGTCCAGCAACACTGTAAGCCTTAGCAGCCAAAGCTAATATCATCTTGCAGGCCTTGGAAGGGGACACGGGCGATCCCTCCAGGTGGTGGAAGTGCACTGCAATTGCATGCTCTGCCTGGGGATCTCCACTTAACCCGTGGCACCCCCCCCC
>NW_015507284.1:98500-111765 GCF_001515645.1 Sinocyclocheilus grahami
GCGGTAGGTCCTGCCTGAAAAGGTGGGAACTACTACCAAAGCAGAGACTAGACAGAAGTAATTTTGTCAAGTGAAGAGGTTTACCAACAGAGAAACCGTACCATGGGAGAATACACACATGGGATCACCAGAAGGGAATCACTACATGTGGGGCACTGAGCTCAGTACAGGGGCTGATCGAAAGGGGTGGAAGTGCACTGCAATTGCATGCTCTGCCTGGGGATCTCCACTTAACCCGTGGCACCCCCCCCCACCCCCATCTACGGAAGTGAAGGAGGAGGAGGCAGCGTAATCGGCTTTGGGCAAAGAAAGTTGCTCTCAGCGAATTTGCGACCTCCACATGCACCTCCGGGAAAAATGGCACTGAGGCGGGTTGCAGCTGTGAGTCGCACTCCAGGAACCAATCGTCCAGCCGTTAATGGGTGAAACTTCTCAAGGCTTCCACTCAAGCCCAATGTTCTCGACTGCCCGGGAAAGCATAGCAGACAGTTCAGTCTGAAGCACCTGCCGCGATCGACATCTAATCCTCCTCTGGAGCCCCAAACAAAACTGTAGGACCGCTGTGAGATGTCCCGACAATCTCCTTCAGGAACTCAATGGCATGCAACGTCGTGGAGTAGTGGGAGGTCCGTGAGGACTGGCCTGGCAGAAGAGCTCCCACTGTAACCCTCAGATCTCCCTGCGAGGACTTCTGCTTCCCAGAAGTCCCACGTCGGGGAGCAACTGAGGGGACTTCCCCCCTCATGAGGATGGAGAGTTGCGATTTCAACATTGCCATGGACATGCGCTCACAATGAGGGCATGAACCATGCATGAATGAAGTCTCAGCATGCTTACGGCCCTGACACGTAAGACAACAATCATGGCCATCAGAGGGGGTCAGGAAACGACTGCATCCAGAAACGCATGGACGAAGAGACACTCTCGTCCGTGTAGCTCTTTTAAGGAAACTGCTCTTTTATGCCGAAGCGCCCAGAGGGGAATTAGCCCTTAACCAGCACTTAACCATGCTATTACCACGAAACACAGCTGAATGCACCGTAAACAGAAGTACTGAAGATAATTTCCTGCAGGTGTTTGGAGAAAACGAGTAGCACATACAGTAGCAACTGTTTGGCTCCAAAGCAAATATCTGAATGAGTGGATGCATGCTGCCCTCTTATATGCATGCAAATTCCACTCGCCAATGTTCATTGCCCTGTTTTTTACTACCCAGAGGTGATTGGGGCTCCCAAGGGAAACCCCATACGTCAGCATCGATGTAACATCGAAAGTGACTGACTGAAGGGGAAAAGACATTAGATAGACATTTTTAACTGCTCATAAATTCTAAATTTTAGTTTTTGAGCATTTGGTCCAAGTGTGTTAGATTTGAGGTCATCTACATGAGGTCAAACCTCTTATCATACTTTTACAAAGAGTATTTATTATGTAAATTCTATACTTTGAAAGAATAGAAGGCCTATTTAAAGGGAAAGTTCACCCAAAAATGAAAATTACCCTACGTTATCTGCTGGACACCATTCTCTCATGTATGCGCATACAACAGTTAATGGAAGCCAGAGATTACAGTGTTAACTTAAAAACTTCAGGCAACTATAGATGCCTTCTCTAGTCACGACAGCCCTAAGGAGAGATATAAATGTCAGTTGAAAATTCAAGCATGCAAGAAACAGTGAAAAACAAACCTTAGCTAGAACAAGTAACTTTAAAGATGATGTAAATAATTACATATGGTTCCTGGCATTGCACTGACCTGTAATAATGTTGTCAAGAAGAGTTGTGGGCATGCAGAAAATCCCAACAAGAAGGTCACTGATAGCGAGGTTGAGGATGAAAAGGTTGGTGACGGTGCGCATGTTTTTGCTCCGTAACACAATTAAACACACCACTCCATTTCCAACCATGCAGACCAGGAATATGAGCAGGTAGGAAATTATGAAGACTGCTGCTACAGATGGCTGATGCAGGTAATATCCAACGTATGTAACATTGTTCTGAGGTAAGAAGAATTCATTGGAGCCATTGACAAAAGTCCAGTTACCATCATCCACAAGGGTAATGTTCAGGTCCAGTGTTTCATTCATTTTAGATCTGAGGATAATAGAATAGAGTTGAGAGATGGGCTTTATTCCTACTGTTCTCCTCAGTCAATATCAAGCCTTGTCTTTCTCTTATTGTCTTTCCCTTTTTTGCTTGCAACCTCTCTCACTTGCAGCTGCTACTAAACAATTCTGTTTATCTACTTATCTCACCCACTTCCAGATGTGCAGTTATAACTGTGCATACTGTATGCAAATGATTAATGACAAAAAAAAACACCCTACCATTAGCCTAATGTCAAATAAATGCATTGCAATGGATGACTTTGACTCTGGTTTAATGTAATCTGAATCATTTTAGTGGCTATGAAGATGAGTTAATTTGTGATACACAATTAACTAAGTCAGAGATCTAGTTGTGAGATAAAGTCCGGATCAAATCTTCATAGGTCAATGCTGCCTGTCGCTTACTGTTTTAATATGGCATGTGAATGAAGTTTCTTTTTTTATTTGTTAATAAAATCGTCACATATGATTTTATTAACAAATAATTCTCAACATCAAATCTCACAGATGTTAATATGTATAATAAATACATAGATACATATATATATATATATATATATATATATATGTGTGTGTGTGTGTGTGTGTATGTATATATATGTATGTATATGTAAATATATATAAAGGGTTGTATCAGAAAATCATAACTAATATTACATCTCCCAGAAAATGAATGTAAAAATGTAAAGTTCTCAGTAAAGTATGTTTAAATGCTAAATTGCGCAACAGCGGCTAGAGCTTGTCTATTAATAATATGCATACCTCCACTGATATTATGTACTGTATCTCAGTCATTTGTGCCACAGCATTGCACATTGTGCCATTAACCCCTTTTAAATATATTAACAAATAAAACACAGAGTACTTCTTGTAGCCAAACATACAATATTACAATAATACAATCTTTCTTACCTTTTATTACACCCAGTTTCTCTATAGTAGCCTACTACCTGTTCCCAGGTAAAAACGAACACCTCCTTGTTCGCCTGTTCCTCCACGGAGAGACATAAGGAGACTTTGTGCTGCTTAAATGTGTAACAACTAAATTATTGTTTACAAATGATTTCCATTTCTTCTTAACGCGAACTCCGGCATATGCGTGTCATAATTTGTAGTTTGAACATGTTTTCCGTGCAAAGCGAAGCTGGCAGTGTCGGTTCCACACTCTTCAGCGGACTGTCAGTGAACAATGAGCAGGCACGAGAGAGGGAGAGAGAACTGAGAATTGACACTGGCGGAGTGATGGTGCGCTTTTAAGCGACAGAGCGCGCGCGGGGATGCACACAGCGTTGAATTGTGCTCTGAGTCTGGGCACTACTTAGGCTACGTCCAGTGTGCTTTTCAGCTCCGGACTACTGGACATTGAAAACATCACCACCAAAAGGTAAACGGTTAAGCAAAAAGTATTTTATTATTATTATTATTGTTGTTGTTTTGCACTGTTTACATTTGTTTTGAAGCTGAGGTTATTGCTATATTTAATCAGGACGCGTTATTTGGCACAATCGATTTTAATTTAATGTACAAATGTGTTACTGCTCATCTAGGTTGGTTATAATGATGTTTTGTCACCATTCTGGTATCTTATTTATTTTTACATAAGCGTACGTTAACAGTAGCCTAGGCTAATTTCAGCAATAGGGGGCACCATTCACTACTGTATGTGAACAGAACACCCATTCCCACAAGTTTCCTCGGTAGTTTAAAGAGATAGTTCACTTAAAAAATTTAAATTCTGTCATTATTTACCTACCTTCATGTTTCCCTAAATCAGTATGAGTTTCTTTCTTCCATGGAGCATAAAAGAAAATGTTTAGTAGAATGATAGGGACAGGTAGCTTCAGTCTCCATTCACTTTCACTGGATCTTTTTTCATACGATGAAAGTGAATGGTAACTGAGATTATCATTCTGTCTAACATCTGCTTTTGCGTTCCAGAGAAAGAAAAACATATATAACAATAATAATAATAATCAGATAGGTTTGGTCTACATGAAGGAGAGTATTCATCTCATCTTCTTCCGCTTATCCGAGGCCGGGGTCGCGGGGGCAGTAGTTTGAGCAGAGCCCCCCAGACTTCCCTCTCCCTGCACACCTCCTCCAGCTCCTCTGGGGGAACCCCAAGGCGTTCCCAGGCCAGCTAGGAGACATAGAAGTTTTAAGTATTAATTTTTGAGTAAACTATTCATTTTAAGGGAAAATTAATAAACTGTCAAATAATATTTTAAATAATAAATAGTTCTCAGTGAATGGAGGTATAGAATGTGCAATAGATATATAAATAATGGGACCAAAACACAAAACAGTGCAAGATCATTCACAGTCTGAAAGGAACTGATGTGGATAGTGGTGACTAGTAAGAGTCTGAAAGATGAGACTAAATGAAAGTTTAGCGTGAGCACTCTCTGTCAGTGCAGTGAAATCAACTGGAAATTGTTTCAAGGCAGGTAGAGAGACAGACACATCAGTTCTGTGGTAGCTCTCCCTGGGGATTATTTCTGTACATATAATATTACTGTTAATATTAAAAGCTGTCTGAACATTATTCTTATGATTTTAGATTTAGTTGATTTAGGTGCTTAAAACAAACTCTTGAGAAAACTGCTAACAATTCTTATTCTCATTTAGCCTATAGTCATAGACTTTATTCTTTATTTTGTGTATTCTTCAAAATAAATAACTAAATGGTTTAGCCATGTTACCATGTCCACTTGTTACTATGGTATCTTTGGTTCATATACACGTTAATGTTGAGGGGGGGGGAAACATTAACCTAAAAATGGTAGCATCTAAATTAATATTATTAATAGCATCACTGAACCAACATACATCAATACATCAATTTACACCAACAACAAAAAAAATTATGAATTAATTCAGACAAAAATAGCTCTTTAAGGAAACAATTGCATGGTTACCATTTTTACAGTGTACAAAATAATCTAAAGGAGTGAATAGACTTCCATTATACTGTATGTACAACAGTATAATTCTCATCTGTATCGTTTCTAGGACTTACGTTTTATCCTAGAGTTGCAAATGGAAGTTCAGGAGGATCATGTATTCAGTCCCAGTGGATATACTTGCCTATATGGAGTAATATGATAATATGAAAACATGAATAACTAATTTATTCAGGGCTACAGGTAAAGCTCATATATATATATACTGTATATATATAACATTTTTATTTTATTTTATTTTTATTTTTCAAAAAGATTCTGCTTGATTTTGCAGTATGTGTTCTGTAGCACTCTAAAAATAGTGACTCATTAGTGTAGTGAGTTATCGTGATGGCTTTAGGTGGAATGTAGTGATGAGTGTTAGTTGCATAGTGAGTCATTTAAAGGATTGTGCATGCAGTAATACCTATATTAGATGAGCGAGGGGTGATTTTTAGTGGCATTTTTTCTGTGGCCAAAGGGTGTCTTTTATAGGCATATGTGTAGCAGTACATTACCAAAGTACAGCGGGTATAGAAAATAATCAACCTTGCTTTGCAGCCTGAAATGAAGACGGACACAGGTTTTGTTTTATCCAGTTATATTTACTCAATGCAACTTATAACATCCAAGTGCAAGATATAACACCAACATGTCAGAAAAAAAAGAACAGAATCACTGATTTGTAAAAAAAGATCATTTGCCTACTAAAAATGACTTGTAAACTCAATCAGGTGTAGCTAATCACCTTCTCAATGGCACACAAAGCCATTTGACTTTCAACTGTTCAACAACCCATTGTAGAATTAAAAACAGGGTCATTTTGTGGTGAAAAATGAGCATAGTTTAGAATAAAAGTCTGACCAACTAATCTTTTCTGATGCAGTGGTGTGTATGGTCATGCAATTTAATAGAGGTTAGAATAACAGTTTAACAGCGTGTAAAATGAAACTGTGATTAGAGATTTAATAATCAAGAATGACTCCTAAGCGATTGAGGTGTTCTGTTGTTGGATGTAATAATGAACATAGCAGTCATCGTTTACTCCCGACATCTGAGCCGCTGAAGACGCAGTGGATTATGTTTGTTTTTGAAGGGAATGCGCCCCCGATCTACGTAAATGCGTCTATGTTTGCGTGAATCCAGCTTCAGCTACAGAAGAAGTGAGTGTAAGGTTTTTTTAACAAATCTTTGCAACTCGCCTTTCCTAATAATGTGCTGATTAGCAAGTTTCATGATGAATGCAGCTAAAGTAAACAGTCTCTCTGAGAGCGGCTCAGAAGAGAGGGGCAGGGTCAGCAGAGCTCATTAACATTTAAAGGAAAATGCTACAAATCTACATGCTCTGAAAAGAGCTGTTTTTGACAGGGTAAAAAAGGTGTTTTTTACACTACCATTGAAAAATTTTAACCAAACTATGTTACAGACTTTTCATTAAGACCTTAAAGAATCATATCAACTTGTGGAAAATGGGCATCCTATGACCCCTTTAAGGCACCACTGGGGTTCTTTAGAAACCTGTTGAGAACATCTAGGCACTCTTTCTCTGAGGAATTTAAGACATAAAGGTGATTATGCCCCTATTATGCCCCTTTTTACAAGATGTAAATTAAGTCTCTGATGTCCCCAGAGTGTGTATGTGAAGTTTTAGCTCAAAATGCCCCACAGATAATTTTTTATAGCTTGTTGAAATTGCCACTTTTAGGGTATGAGCCAAAACGTGCTGTTTTTGTGTATGTCCCTTTAAATGCAAATGAGCTGGTGCTCCCCCCTCCCTTTTCAGGAGAGGGCGGAGCTTCAAGATCTCATGCTCTGGCATACCATTAGTGATGGGAAGTTCGGATCATTTTACCGACTCGGACCTTTGAGTCTCGTTCAGCAAAATGAACGAATCTTTTTTCGAGTCATTTCGTTCATTTTAGCAAAATATAATTAAAATGTTACGTGTTACTTACCTAATACGTCTACTACTTACGCAAACGTTGATCACACTACAAACAATGCAAAACTGCTATAAGAAACAGAAAAGATTAATTCATTGTTTACCTGGGTCTTCAGTCTATGATTAGCTCACCTCACCTCTTATCTGACAAGTCTTCGGGCTTGGACTTATGGGGCTGTCACGTGATGAATGAACGACTCAAACCCGAAGACTCGAGAGATGAACTAATCAATTCTCTTTCCGGCTCAGACTGCATAGGGTAAGCTTATGGGGCTGTCACGTGATGAACGAACGACTTGGAAAAACCCGAAGACTCTAACCAGGTGAACTACTTGACTAATTCCAGTACAGAACCTATAGGATGTTGCGCATGCGCGACTGAACGAATCACTCCCCGAGACGACTCGTTCTTCCCGAGTCACATTAAAGATTCGTTCAAAATGAACGAATCGTTCAAGAACGACCCAACACTACAATGCTGGCCTTTGCAAATAAACATTCCACTATTAGTACAAGCCTGTTATCTTTACAGAAAATGTGATTAAAAGTCACTCATCTGATTTTACTGTGCATAATAAATGCGCGTTTATGAATTACACAGAGGGGGAGCACGGCGCGATAAATATTATGACATAGCTAGTCTCATGGTGCTTTCGCGTGCTATCACAAACTTTATAAGTCCCACTTGTGATTATGAGCTCGACAAATTCAAGCGGTCGACTTCACATTGCTTTCATATTTTTTAACTACCACATTCCTATTTATGATCATTCTAGCACATGAAGGCAGCATCAGTGAAAACAGGCAGATCAATAGCTAATTGATCCCTCTTTCAGAAGCAACTTTTGCATAACTCCAGCAGTTGTCTTGACAAAGGAATAAGATAAATCTGAGAAGAGAACATGAAAGATGCTCTGCTGAAGCAAAACAGGGTGGCTGGTCAGCAGTGTGTTCTTTCAGCTTTTCCAGAAAGACCACTGCCTCAGCAAAAAGCATCTATTATGTGCAAATGTATTCAAAACCGATGCACCTGCACCGACTATCTGGCCTCTTTCTTGCCATGAGTTGCTTTTATTTTATTTATTTATTTATTTATTTTTAAATCATGTGTCAGCATGCTAATTATCATAGCTCTTTTACAGCTGAAATACTGCTAATTGGCAGTCAACCTGAAATGACACTTGCATGTGCATTTGGTCTTAGATGAGTTAAACGTCTGTTTCATGTGCTGTTTATATTGTTTTTACAAACACGGTTAATTGCTTTAATTGCAAACAATAAAAATTATTTGCATCTTTTTTTTCTATTGCATTTTGTTGTATTGTATGAATGGTATTTTGTATTGCACTGAAAAAAATCATGGAATGAGTCGCATTATCCAGTGGAGATCAAGGGCAACCATTCAAGCTAAAAATATTAGTAGCTGTAGATGAGTGTTATTACTAACACATAATCATATTTTTTACGTGTTTAAAAACATGGATTTAATGTTGAATAAAATTTGAGCATTATGTTGTCTCTGCTTTCACAAAGCACATTTTTAGTATTGTTGCATCAATCCAGACCTGTGGCCTAGTGGTTAAATGCATGCTCTGAGTGTACTGAGCTCAGATAGGAGATGCAAATTCAAATCGCACATCCTGTGAGGGGGGGCTATTTCAATATCCTTCTTCTGTAGATAGCTGATTTTGCTCATGATATCATATACAGTGGCATGCAAAAGTTTGGGAACCCCTTGCAGAATCTGTGAAAATTTAAATAATTTTAACAAAATAAGAGAGATCATACAAAATGCATGTTATTTTTTATTTAGTACTGTTCTGAGTATGATATTTTACATTACAAATGTTTACATTTAGTCCACAAGAAAAAAAATTGCTTTAAAATAACCCCATTCAAAAGTTTGGGAACCCTTGGTTCTTAAAGGGGTCATATGTATATTTTTATATGTTGTTAAAATATAATTTTTTCCATTTAGTACTGCCCTTCGGAAGCAACAGAAGATACTTGCATGTTTCCCGGAAGACAAATTAAGTACAATTTACCTTGATCTTCAAATTCAAAAATTGAAGGCTCTTAATGCATCATGTTTCCATCTGGAGCATCAGTGAATGTTTGAACCTTTTTTTTATGTATTTTAATGCACTGTATCTGAGGACATCTGTGTTGAACCCAGTTGAACAAGTTGAGCTTGGTCAAATGTGTTTACTTTTTAAGATATACACTATTTCAGATCAGCCATATACTGGACCTTTCTATCTCAGAAATTAGTGCAAATAATGGCCTTAGTGGCAGAAATTATAATTCTGCATGCTGTGCTTCATGCCCCCTGCTTGACAGTCCACCACTATGAATGTATTCACAGCTTCTGGACCTTTGTAATGGATAAGCCTTTTTCCAATAGGTTACCTCACCTTCTCACATTAACACATTGCATATTATTAGATTTTGATTCAGCTGCAGTCATGGCAACCTAGTTTACATACTACAGCAGGAAAGGAGCCTAGGAAAGAGAATGAAAAGGGTGAGAATGTTTGAGCAAATGTGCCACTTGGACTATACTTCACTGGAACATTGGTTATCGAATACACCTTTCTCAGCATGTGAGCAAAATTGTAAAAACCCAGAAAGATTATGTTCGTTCAAACATGACATAAAGTGATTTTACATTTTTATTAATTTAACCAAATTTAAAGAGCATATGGTATTTTAAAGTGCCCTAATATTGTGTTGGAGTCCCCAAAAACAGGTTTAAATGCATCCAAGGACAGAAAACATTGTAATTTTCTTAGAATATACATTTAATATTAGAATAATTTATCAATGATTTCCAAACGATTCATTCGAAGCAGTTCTGAGCTTAAGGTCAGTAAACCCCTCCCTTCCATAAGCCTGCTCTGCTCTGATTGGTCAGCTGGCCAAGTCTGTTGTGATTGGTCTTTCCGTATACAATGCGTGTCGGAAACGAAACTTCCATTACCATAATAAATGTTTTGCTCAGGAAGGTTACTTGTAAACAAAGATGCTATAAGGTTAAAAAATAGCATAGATATTACCTTCGATATTATCAATTCGAGCCCGAGGATGATACCGATGCAGTCGCTCAACCAGAAACTCCATCGCAAGCTTGACTTGATCAGGACTTTTCTCAGTTGTAAGTTTAAACTTTGTGTGTGGTACTTTACGTCATATGACAGCAGTTTCATTGCATTCATTATTATTATTTACTTATTTGAGGTGCACGTGTGGGAACTGTGTTAGAATGCCCAGTGAGGCTGAATACGTCTTCTCGGCATGATGTAAACACACTAACTGGCAGAAGTGTTTGTGGGCAGGTCAGAGTGTTCGTATTTAGTGGGCAGGCGGGAATTATGTAAATGTGTTACCTTGTGACGTATATAGGTAACAGGCAGAAGATTTGAAAATATGACGACTCGTTAAGGCGGTTCAGAGTCGACTCTTTCTTTTGAGAGACAATCCCCTTTTCAAATACCCGCACTTGCGGTCTTTGCACTTGACCACTTGACTACTTATATGACGTATTTCCTGTATTTGGTTCAAGTGAGCATGAAGACCACAAGTGTGTTTGTAGAACTTTTCATTACCTGATGGGACACACTTATAGTGTTGTAAAAATGCAAGTATTTACAGAGCTTTATTTTTATTTTCAGTTCTTTGTGTTTTAAAATCAACTTCTAAAGATCTGTTCAGTAGTCCCTATAACAGTTGACACAATTTAATTTTGTGGTGCTTCTAATTAAGTAATAAAATGTAGTTGCAAATGTTGTACAAAATAGTTATCACCACTACTCATTTGCACCAATAAAACGTGCAACTCTTTGTTTTACTTCCAAATTATATGTAATATCTAACTATTATTAATATTTAACATACACTGGAAAGGTTTCCGTGACCTCTCGCGAGATCTCGGCAAAATTTATTTCCACAAGATGATGCATGATGGAATACACTAAGCCTTGAATACCGCTACAGATTTAGTGTGCGTTAAAGGGGTCATATGACGTTGCTAAAAAGAAAATTATTTTGTGTATTTGGTGTAATTAAATGTGTTTATGCGGTTTAAGGTTCAAAAACACATTATTTTTCACATACTGTACATTATTGTTGCTCCTCTATGCCCCGCCTTTCTGAAACGCGTCGATTTGATGAGACAACACCAATAAATCCCATTACAAATGAGGCATTTGTTGCATCCAATGGGGACATAATTACAGATTATAATGACTTTTTTGAACAGGCATTGTACGCTATTTTCCCAGGTTCAGAAAACAGTTTTGCGCTGCACACATCTGAATATTTGGGTTGAACTGTTCTGGAACAGTGTTGTAAATACAACTTAACCACTGATTTCTAGTTGTGTCCTCTTTTGGAAGACCAAACAAAGTAGTTTCGCTTTCACACAGCGTCTCCACGACATGGCGGCGGCGGCAAGAGTACTACAGCGAGAATCAAAGTTACGCCTTCTTTCTTTGCGTGAACATTTGGGTGGTGTTATGCAAATCTTCCCACACAGTGATGTAGACATGTGGGGGCATGTTTAAACGAGGCGATTTAGTAGGGCGAGTCTTAACTTTTATAAAGAATATCTCTTTGGATTTGAGACTTTAGTCTTTGCAACTTTAGGGATCTTATATATGCACGAACAACTTGTAACACTCCAAAGAGAAAGGAAAACTTGAAATTGTATCATATGACCCCTTTAAAGGCACTGTGCTTTGCCGTTTTTAAGACCTGGGACAGTCTTGCGCACTTTCTTCCTGTCGCGCATACGCGCTCTCAAGTGGCCAAGACCGCAATTGTGGGTTTTTGGACAAGGGGAATATCTTTATTTATCATGCACTTTTTTGAATAACAAATTTGCAGACTGTTTACATTGAAGGATAGCTACGTTACAAACTGCAAAAATATATATTTTCAAAAACCCATATGACCTGCTCTTTAAGCTACCCTTTTCCATGCAAAAAAATATGCATGGTGATTCATAGATGTCAGGTTCAGTTGCACATTTGCTTGGTTTTACTAAATAATTAACTAAATAAAAGGTGCATGACAGGACAGAGCCCTGGACAAAGAATCTTCAGGAGGGAATAAGCACCCAGAGAAATCTTTGAAAATCTCCAGTAATGCTTTCCCATTTAAGCCAGGACCAGTTCTTGGCATTTCTTTGACATTTCTACAAAGTTCACTATCCTGTGAAGAAGCAGCATATATTGTTGACAGTCAAGTGCAAAAGTCAAATGCTATATTTTGGAAATCCTAAAACGTTCCTCTGACCCTAGGCTAAAATCTGAAGTCTTTGGTTGTTAGTTTGACATGTTCACCGACAGTGTAAATGACTGTTGCCATCAAATTTAACCTCTAGACTGAACATCTAATTGTCTTTGTTTTTCAAGACAAGCCATGATCAACATTTAACGTTGGAATTTTCGTTGTTATGGTGGGTGTCCACTGGAGCTGAGCAGAGCGAGCGCTTTTAATTAATTTATATAGAAATTGAGCTTCGCTCAACTTTCATAGGAATGAACTGAAAACACTCGCTCTGCTCTGCTCGCTCTGGACCATTAACCACCATTTCATTCCTGTGTGTAATGCAGCTCACCTTCACCGAACGTGTCATGGGTTGATGTTTCTTGCGCGGGTTCGTTTTTAATGCGTTTTGACTGTCGTAATGTCTGACATTAATGACAGCTCAGATCCTACAGTGTGACATGAGGATCATGTTTGTACAGTCTGACAAGCAACAATCATAAAGGACTATTATAAATCGCACAGTGTGCATCCGGCTTAGTCCTGATGGTCATATTTTTTTGTGTCATTAAATGTTTTCAAACATTTTTCTATGGTTAATTTCACAGTTCTCTTTTACCCTATAAGCAGTGGGTAATTAATAAACACATTTATTTATTTATTTTAATGTTGTTACGTCCTCTGGACAGAAGTGCTTTTATTGTTCATCCTGATTGTTCAATGTGCAGAGATGTTCTGTGTATGGTGCCATTTCCTGTCTCTGTCTCTGTCTGTCTCTCTCTCTCTCTCTCTCTCTCTCTCTCTCTCTCTCTCTCTCTCTCTTCCCTTTTTCTCTGCGCAGTGTTGATTGGACGCAGCTGCAGCTGATTATGTGGATGAGCGAGAGTGGTTAAAAGCTGAGAAGGAAGAGGAAAATGGTAGAGCACTAAGCAGCGCGTTGAGTCCCGCCGTGTTGGTCGTTGCCGTTACTGCCCTCCGCCTCCTGCCCCAGTCATCAACGCATCC
>NW_015507284.1:117409-127170 GCF_001515645.1 Sinocyclocheilus grahami
TCTTTTCCCTTTTTCCCTGCGCAGTGTTGATTGGACGCAGCTGATTATGGGGATGAGCGAGAGCGGTTAAAAGTTGAGATGGAAGAGCACTAAGCAGCGCGTTGAGTCCCGCCATGTTGGTCGTTGCTGTTACTGCCCTCCGCCTCCTGCCCCAGTCATCAACGCATCCGTGGTATTGTGGTGGCTGATGGGTTGTTGTCATTCTAAATGAGAGTTTTTTTGTGCCGGCGTTATTAATTTGTTTAAGAAGCCGTAGGGAGGAGGTTGCCATTTACTTTATGATCCCTTGTTATCTTCTGTTTATTGACAGCTAGGGAGTAAGGGGAGATTATTGTATTTTGTTTGGGTTTTGATTTGTTAGGTAAGTTACTGTTTTAGTTAGTTCTTCTTTTGTTTGTTATTTTGGCCTTGACCCCTCCTGAAGATTCACGCTTCTTGTTATGTTACTTTGTGAATTAAAAACGTATTATTGAATATACTCTCGCTCCGTTGTGTTTCTGTGTGTGAGCTGGGACAGGAGAGGGGCGGGGATCGTTGCTTAATCATCTTTATTGTTAATGATTTGTTCAGTATTCCCAACCCTAGATTGGGGAGAATGTAACAATTGGGGGCTCGTCTAGTCATTTGGTAGTCGGAACGTAACAATTGTCCGACCGTGACACCTGGCTTGTGACAAATTGGAAGATTCGTCTGCTTGTTCGATTCGTCCGTGCGTGATAATTGGAATTGGTCTGCTCATGGTAATTGTGGGTTTGTTTGTTTATGACAATTGGACCGTTTGTTTGTTTAAATCGTTATTCATCTTTCAAAACTTTTTGCTTGGCTGTTTTGAACCTTTGATGGGGGAGGAAGGTTATAGGGTTTTAGGATGGATTTTGATTTAGTTAAGTTCACTCTTTCGCCTACGCTGAGAGAATTTGAACGGTGTAGGAAAGTAGACCTGATACAGATAGCGGATTTCTTTAATATAACTGTTTCTAAAGGGGAGAGAAAGCAGGTTATTAAAGATGAGTTGTACGATAGGCTAGTAGAGACTGGTATTTTGACTGAACATACCGTAACTAGAAGTCCTGATGCAGAGTCTGATGGAGAGGAGTTAACTAGCGAAGTTTATTCGGTAAGTGGTAAAAAAGATTCTCAGTTCGATCCAACGGTAACTGTTCGTTTGAAAGAGCTAGATCTTTCGCTGATTTGTTCGGTATTCCCAACCCTAGATTGGGGAGAATGTAACAATGTTAAATAAGTACTTTTTAATTTGCATAATTCACAATGTTTAGTGCCACAATCAGTCAATCAATCAATAATTAAATAAAATTAAAAAATGCAATAAGCACAAATCAAGCTGCGATACTAAACAGGACCACAGGGAGATGCCAAAGACCACTGAAGCTCCTGCCTTGACCTGACTGTACTACTATATGGATCCATTCAGAATCACTAAACCACTAAACTAGACCTCCACATAATCTAAAACACCTTCAGTCAGCATACAAGCCAAAAACACGCTTAAAAGAATAATTTACTGACATCCGGATGTAAGTCACTATTCTCTGCATTAGCCCAGTTTTGAACTTACTGTTTGAATTTGCTTACTGTATCCTTGAACTTTCCAGTAGTTTACTGCTTTTAAATGAAGTGATCACAAAAACCTGCTTTTCATTGTTAAGGTATTGTTTTCGTTATAATGTACTGATTCAAATTAGTAATTATTCATTTAATTTTATAATTAATTAATTAAATAAATCAATAATTAATTATTATTCTACTACTCTGCGCGCCTCCCCTGACATGCTCTCGCACCCAAACACACTGAAAACCCCTGAGGTAGACCGACTCCGCTTTCATTCATTCATGTGATTTGTCGAGAGGAGGTGGCCCTTCCTATGTAGCGTGATTTATATACAGTAGTGTAATTTCTAATTACTCAGACACTGATGCTTTGACTCCGAGTACCGGCAACATGTCAGAAATGCCGGTATGCTAAAGACTAAAATACAGAAGTGCCGGTACTGCGTACTGGTCTGTACCGGCCCACTTCAAGCGCTGCCTATAAGGGTCTTATGAACTTCTAGGTCAGGCTGTTACAATGGCGGAGAACAAATTGGACTAACTGAATAATAGTTTATTCAGTAAACAGGGCCCCTGAGTGCATCCTGCACTCAAGCATACAAAAAGACTGGTCCTCTCATTTCCTGCAGTCTCTCACATTCTTGTTCAGCAAACATACTTAACATGAGGAACAGACCTCACTGTCCTTTCCAGTGCAACTACAAGGACTGTGTTGATGTACAAACGTGCCGAAGCGCACAGGGGAGATGGCCGTCTGCAACACACACAGGGGTAGTGCAGCCTGCCGTGTGCAGCCCACTCGACACGGGAAACCACCGCCGCTGAAGCGCCGTACCACCAGCACGAGAGCCCACCGAAGAGCGTGCTTGACTGTAGTTTATCACTACTGCAGAGGTCAGGAGCAGAACGATAGAACCGCTCGGCTCCGAAGCGAAAAGCTGAATATGCGCTGCACCTGCTGCCTACTTATACTCACGCTGTGATCAGCAGCAGCTGGATGCAATAATCGCATGCCAATGTGCATTGGCTCGTTTAGTTTACACTCGGAGTAGATTGGTCCCTCTAAGCGAGATCCCAATTCGTCGGTCCTCCGACGTGACGTCGAGAGTGACCGACTGAGAGGGAACTACTTGGCAATGAACAGAGCTTGGAAGTATAACTAATTTGTTGTGGTTTTCTTAGGGTTTCGGCACATGTTTGTCCTAAGCACATGGTTGGCTGATTTGTCAGGCCAGTGTAATTGTTTATATAACTCACAATTTAGTCAAGCATAATTTACTTCTGTCCTGTCTGTTCCTAGAACATTTGATGCACTGAAAAGGTAGATGGTTGGAATTAATGCTTAAATTATGTCTATTGGAATTCTTTGTCTCTATATTTTATTCATTACTGCAATTTATTAACTTATATATATAAATATTATTTACTTTAATGTGCTTAAGTTACCAATATCTTGAATCCTAAATTTTGATGAGCCAGATACTAGAATTTCCCAGAATATTTCTCTGATTAGGTTCAATAAGTTTTACAGCTAAACCTAAGCTTTATCCTAAGCCTTTTAAAAGTCAATTTTAGGCGTGTAGATAAAGGAAAACAAATATTGTGTATATCATAAAGGCTTGACTCAAGTCTGTTGATTATATACCTGAAAAATACTAAATAGATTCCCATGAACCATAGGATACATTTAATTGAAGCAGTGGAGCATATTAAAGGTCAACAAGACTTGCCATTTGTGTATTTAACAACGCTGACCTCCATCTCTACAGCAAATGCCACTTCTTATGAATTAGCCAGTGATATTATGAGCTGTTAGTTTGTGAGTGATTGCATGCATAACAAATTAAATGAAAATATATAAAGACCAAGTGTGCCCACATGCACCAAATGAATCAGGTTGGCACCAAAGTGCCTCAAAGATTCAACTGAGAATTCTAATACACCTCTAATCATTTAAGGAAGAGGTTTCACGCTGACGATGTGCCTGCTGTGAGAGGTTTGGCATGACATGCAGCGGCACCGTCGCGCAGGTAAAATAATTATAATGCTGAAGGTGAGGTACAATTCATTTTTCTTCAGAAACTTACAAAGTAATTTGAAAACTTTCTGTTAGATGTAATTTCACAAACAGCGTGAGTGAATCACCGCGCGCTCTCTTTCCCTCTCTAAATGTGCAAAAGGCTTCATCACCACATCGTGTCTGACCAATAAGCGAGCTGCACAGTTCACACAGGAATTGTCACTTGCACAATCGAGGCACTCGATCTTGCCAAGACTTAAAAGCACTCTCTTATAGACTGTCTTCTGTGCGCCCACACCCAAAGCGCGCACAAATAAAGCTCCTCTGAAACAGCGCACGACTACAGTTATGACTGCAGAGTTATGTTTTGCTCCTTATTGTGTGCGTAAATGGCCAAATAAATACGAAATTATGTAAAAAGGCCCATCTTGGCAAGTATTCACGTAAACACATTCAGTTTATATTAAACATAGTCGTTATAAGCGTTGAGAAGCAAACACATGTAAAGTATCTAACACGTATATTAGATCAGTGTACAAGGTCTTAAAAAGACAGCAGCCTAAATAGGCTAAACCTGCTCCTGAAGACTATCCAGTGTTATTGTACAGTTGAATTCAGTATTATTATTATTATTATTATTATTATTTATTTATTTTGAGTTGAGTTCAGTTTCTGTAGTAATTCTGTACCTAAATATTACTGTTAGACCAACCTGGAAAACTTAAAAGTACTGTTAATTTATTTTGTATCTTGTTATTGTTTTTGTTTGTTATTGCTTGTCATTTATTTATTTGTTCTTATTTTACTACTTACTGTTTACTTGTCTTGTTTAGTTCAAATAAATTGAATTCTTAGTTTGAGTGCACATTATTCTTGGGTGGGTTGGTTTAACCACCAGGGGGAAGGGGGCGTGGTCCTGCCACCACAGCTGGAAAAAATCCTAGAGGAAACACTGTTTCTTGTCTTGTTTCCTGCCCTGTCATGAAGTTTTCCTGACTTGAAGTGCAGTGTATTTGCAATTGCTAATTGGTTTTGTTTTTCGTTATTCACAGATACCTGGGATTTGATAAGGAAGTATATACAAAAGTGGACTTTCTGTATAATGACTTAGGAATGTAAAACAATGTTTTTCAGTCTGGACCAATGCTTTGTTATTGACTTTGTGTAAATAGAAAGCTAAAAGACACATGAATATGATAGATTTTGGTAAGATACAATCTTTGAGTAGTCAATCTTTGAACATAGCTAGAGCTCCGCAACTTTTAAAAAAATGCTTGACTGCTTTTGTTATTCATTTAATAACAATGATAAAAATATGCTTTTGTGTTTATATCCAAAATATGTGGATTTAATAGCCTTGATTGCCTGATTCCACTGCAGCAGATGTACATGTATGTATGTATGTATGTATGTAGCATGTACATACACTGTATGTACATGCTACACCTGAGACCAGAGAAGCCCAAGTGGGTACGGTAAAGTTTAAAGGAACTGTAGGAACAGAGAGAAAGACATTAAGGGTTTTGTAGGTGTGAGCTTGGCTGTGTTAAGTTGATTCTGCGTTTCAAGTTCAAGGAAATAATCTCTTTTCAAAGTATAAACAACACTGACATTTTCAATCCAGCTCCAAAACAGCATACTGTACTTTCATCACAATATATGACTTGTAAAAAAAAAAGTAAATTCAACAAAATAAAGTATCATTTTTAAGATTAAATTATCTCTGTGTTCTTCCGTATTCATCAGTCTCTATAGACTCAATATTTAATATCACATTTACATAATAATGTCACAACATATACACTGATTAGGGTTGGCACATATTGCCCTCTCGTTAATATAAGTAACACTGTTCAAGGTACAATAACTGTGAGAATAAAGTGAAATCCATTTCACAGAATAAAGGATGAATAACATTATTTTCTGTGTTAAATTCTATTTCACATGTTCTGAACATGGCCACCATCATATCTGTATATAACTTAACACTCAAAGCCAATTTGGCTCTGCACTGCGCTCAACAGTAACTGAATTAACCAAAGCCACTAGAAGGCAAGCCTGCAACCTTTAGCCAAAAAAGCGTAATGGCTAATGCCAACGCGTCCGGTTTGCCAGTACGTGAGAAAGGAGACCAGATGGCTCTTTTAGATTGAACTATTTTAAGAGTTTACACCCCAAAAAAATGCCGTTTTATAAGATAAGTCACTGACTTTTTGCGACAGGTGGGATACAGCTTACGGCACTTCTCATTCATTCCTATGGTATCCGTAAAAGGTGATTGAAGCTGTGTCTCATTTCGAAGGCTGCACCCTCCGGAGGTCACGTTCAAAGGCTGCATACATCATCGAGGCTGTCTCATTTCAGAAAAGCAAGTAGGACACTCCGAATGCGACCTTCGAATGTGACCTTCTTTCACAGGAATTCGGAGAATGCATGAGGTGTATCCTTCACTGCTACAGATAACCCACAATTCTTTGTGTCGCCGTAAACAACCATCATTTATTTGAAAAAAAAAATTTGGCGGCGTCGGCAGATGTAACTTTACACACAAGCGAAGATGTGGTTTAAATTTTAAGTTGTATTACCTCATTTGGTAGATGTGGTAAACAGGATTACAAGTGTTTAGTGATTTTTAAATGTTGAGAATAGTACTTTGCTAGCAAGGCGAGAAATTATTCATTTGTTTAACCCTCTGGTATTGTACATTTAACTAGAATGAGAGCGCAATAAATGGGTTGGCATAGCAACGGGATACTTCCTGTTTCCTTTTCCACCTGTCCCACAAAGGCTGTCTCGTTTAAATCTAGGTTGAGGATACTCCGTATACGCATCCTTCAGAGGATGTGACTTACAGAGGATGCAACCTCCAGAGGATGCAGCCTTCTAAATGAGACACAGCTTGAGTGTCGCACAACTCTGACTGAGATTCAATGACGTCCAGGCTGTAATGTGATTGGTTATTAAGGCACACGTGATCCAAGTTGACCGTTTGACAGGAGCCAATACTAACTCCACACAAATCAATTAACTTCTCACACTTCTAACATTAAACAATAGAATGTAATAACAACACAATAACACAAAAGCAAAAAAAAAAATAGAGGGATCTTTTTTTTATTATTATTTTATTTTTAGCCCTCTTTATACACAGGCTAAGATGGAGACAGTGTTTTTAAGACTGTTACAAAACCAATGATCAAGGCAGCATTTGTCATTATAATGATAATAAAACAGAGGAGAAAGGATATGAACTATAGATTTTGATGTGCAAAATGTTACATAATTAAAAAGAGGCTGAGCTGTTTCATCTCCGTCAGACAGCAATGAGATATCAGCATCTTTCCTATAATCCTTTCCTGGACACCTGGAGTTATGAAAATGTAAATGAGAATGAACAGGGGTATAAACAGCCAGATGATTTTGCATGAGGGTGGGTCATCTACTGTGCCAAGGTGACAAGCACCCAGCTTGATCACAGCAACCTCAGTATGATTTAACAGTTGCTTCTCTTTAAAGCTGCTGTTATGAACGAGATAATCTCAAACTCTGTGCAGCTACAAGAAAATGCCTGAGATACATTTTGATCATTTGCCATTGTCATTGTACACATAGTGATTGGTTGTGTAGATTAAATGGCCCTTTTTACTTGCATTCAGATCGGCACATCATTAAAACACGTCTAATTGGTTTAGCTTATACAAGGATCATGTCTTGCCAAAACGTTATGCTCGACTTCACCCAGAATTCGCAGGAAGTTTACACAATGACAACACTGTCTAAATCATCTTTTGTCAGAGAGAAAATCTAATCATGAAAAATCTGCATAAATATGACTTAAAATGTGAGCATGATTTTCATATAGTTCATGTCATTTTAAGTGAGTGTCGCCTGGGCAGGTCTCACTGGGAGCTCAGAGAATTCTCAGAAGTTATGGAAATTAAAAGTGTAAAACTGGAAACGCATTAGGATCGTTGTGTTAGATTGTTATTGTTTACATCCCTCAAAATGGTCTATATAACATATCTCCCAGTTGTTCCTGATAAGCAGTTATAGGTATGCAGAAAGCACACATCTAAAACATTAGGTTGGCTGAATATCTGATAATGTCTGACACAGCGTGTCTGTTTTTGCGTGGTGCTCCATCAGTCTGAGACATTAAGTGTATTAGTCTTAATTTTCCCATTGAAATCTAGAGCCCCATACTCCTGGGCATCCAATATACTGTATTCTATTACTGTGTTAATTATAATGGTTTTATCCTTCATTAAAGATCATAATCTACCTTATTTGTTAACTTCTTGTGAACAAGATTTACAGTATGTGTATTTCAAGTTTAAATGACTTTTGAAAAATAAAGGGATAGGTCATAAAGTACAAGTCATTAGCTCCAAATAAACCTGACAGAGTGATCAGTCTCATATAATGCTGAAAGCCCAGGGGTTTATTTTATAATAAGGACCAGCTGGATGTACATTATTCTGCTCATTACGTGACCAGTTTACCAGATTTGTAAATAAATGGACATAAAATAATGATTTAATCTGAAATTGTTTATGTGAGAAGGGAGAGAACAGAACGTTACAAGGTATATGAAACTGGCGCAAAAGACACTGATTGCCTTATATTGGTGAAATATTTTGCGTTATACAAAAATATTGACCACAATTGGCTGGTCAGAATTTAGTATTCCAGACAGTAACTCACCTAAATCACTTTGGCAGTTCCAATAAGCAGAATTTGTGTAATTGTGTAATTGTTTATTGATCTAATCTGAAATATCATAAATTTAGTGTATTCAGTGTTTGATTTCTATGAATATGTCCTATTGCAAATATCACTTTCTAACATCTATGGCCTCTTAGGCATGTGACAGAATATAAGTTTAAAAAAACTTTTAAAAAGATTAAATAAATGTGAATAAAGAAAGTAAATAACTTTTTCTACTGGGAAAGAAAATGCAAGAGAACTTGTAGAATCAGTTTGTACTATAAAATGATTGAATGAATGAATGAATGAATAATCACATCTGAAGATTCTGAACAGGATCCCTGTCCTGAAATGTCTTAAACATTCATTGACTGAGTAATTACAGTTTTCTTTCATGCGGCAAGTATATTTAACTACAATTTCCACTCCACTGTAACATCTGCAGAACAAACAAACATACGGTGGCCAAGTGAGCTCAACGTGCTGCAACTTCAGAAAACACATGCAAATAGAAAAAGCACCAACAAGTTAAGAAAACATCTTCATCAGTTTGACAGCACATGTGCTGCAAATACTCGCAACACAATCAAATACAAAAACACGCTGCAAATGCTCACAATACAAACAAATAAAGAAACACTCTGCAAATACTCACAACACAAACAAATAAAGAAACGCTCTGCAAACACTCACAACACAAGCAAATAAAGAAACGCACCGCAAATGCTAACAACACAAGCAAATAAAGAAACGCACCGCAAATGCTAACAACACAAGCAAATAAAGAAACGCGCCGCAAATACTCACAACACAAGCAAATAAAGAAACGCGCCGCAAATACTCACAACACAAGCAAATAAAGAAATGCTCTGCAAATACTCACAACACAAGCAAACAAAGAAATGCGCCGCAAATACTCACAACACAAGCAAATAAAGAAATGCGCCGCAAATACTCACAACACAAGCAAATAAAGAAACGCGCCGCAAATACTCACAACACAAGCAAATAAAGAAACGCGCCGCAAATGCTCACAACACAAACAAATAAAGAAACGAGCCGCAAATACTCACAACACAAACAAAGAAACCCGCCGCAAATACTCACAACACAAGCAAATAAAGTAACGCTCTGCAAATACTCACAACGCAAACAAATAAAGAAACACTCTGCAAATACTCACAACACAAGCAAATAAAGAAATGTACTGCAAATACTCAAAACACAAGCAAATAAAGAAACGCTCTGCAAATACTCACAACACAAGCAAACAAAGAAACGCGCCGCAAATACTCACAACACAAGCAAATAAAGAAATGCTCTGCAAATACTCACAACACAAGCAAATAAAGAAACCCACCGCAAATACTCACAACACAAACAAAAAATGCGCCGCAAATACTCACAACACAAGCAAATAAAGAAACGCACCGCAAATACTCACAACACAAGCAAATAAAGAAAC
>NW_015507284.1:132950-133382 GCF_001515645.1 Sinocyclocheilus grahami
GCAAATACTCACAACACAAGCAAATAAAGAAACACTCTGCAAATACTCACAACACAAGCAAATAAAGAAACACTCTGCAAATACTCACAACACAAGCAAATAAAGAAACGCGCCGCAAATACTCACAACACAAGCAAATAAAGAAACGCGCCGAAAATGCTCACAATAAACAAATAAAGAGAGCTCTGCAAAATCAGAACTGCGCTGCAAATACTCACAACACAGCCAAATAAAGAAACGCGCTGCAAATTCTCACAACAAACAAATACAGAAACGCACAGACCACAACAAGAGGACCCCAACAATGCCAAAATTACCCCAACAAAGGTTAAACTATGGTTAGTTTAGTAAATCCATGGTTAATTTGTGGTTACCATGGTTTAACTGTAGTACCATTTTTTGTTTTTATTAATTTTTTTACATAATAAATGT
>NW_015507285.1:0-397 GCF_001515645.1 Sinocyclocheilus grahami
TGCTCTAGTTATTGGCGATTCTATTGTACGGAACGTAAAAATAGAAACACCAGCCACCATAGTCCAATGTTTACTGGGAGCCAGAGCCCCTGACATCTTGGCAAATTTAGAAGTGCTGGCTAATGCTAAATGCAAATTCAGTAAGATTGTTATTGTGGTGATATGGTTAACTACTGTCCCCTATTGGGGAGGTGAGAGACTTGAACAATAAAGCTGCATGTCATTACATTCGTCTCACCTGGCTTGTTTAACAAAAAACTCGACAAATAGCCATCCTAACGCAACAGTTATTCATGTTGTCACTAATTATGTTCAACTTCGCCAGTCGGAGATCACTAAAAATAATGTTAATGAGGTGTGTGAACTTGCAAGTACGATGTCAGACACTGTAATATGC
>NW_015507285.1:939-15821 GCF_001515645.1 Sinocyclocheilus grahami
TTAGTGGTGCCCGCAGAATAACATAAGTTTCATAGATAATTGGACAAGCTTTTGGGGCAGACCTAACCTGTTGAAAGAGATGGTCTTCATCCCTCCAGGGGTGGTGTCACTCTTCTCTATAGAAATATGGCACATAGTCTTAAAGTTTGTACTTGACCAATTGGGGCCCAGGTCAGGAAGCAGATAGACTGGCTAAACCGACCACCTGCTAGTCGCCTCATGTCACAGAAATCAGTTAACTCTCAGCACATAGAGACTCTTTCACCTAGATATCACATTATAGAGACGGTGACTGTTCCCCAAACTATAAAAAACAAAAAACGTCCAAACCAATTAAAGAGTAACAATTTATTTGATGTTCAACAAATAAAAAATATGTATAATACAGAGAAACAAATGGTAAAGCTTGGCTTATTGAATATCAGGTACTTCTCAGAGGGCAGGCTTCAAGCTTAACTCGTTTGATGTAATGGTGCTTCATATAACATTTTCCAGAGAAACAAGTGATAATGATAAATCCCCTGTGATGTTTGTGCTGGCTACTGTATACAAGCCACCAGGGCACCATACAGACTTTATTAAATTATTTGCTGATTTTCTATCAGAGTTAGTGCTGGCTGCAGATAAAGTCTTAATTGTTGGTGATTTTAATATCCATGTTAATAATGAAAAAGATGCATTAGGATCAGCATTCATAGACATTCTGACCTCTGTTGGGGTTAGACAACACATGTCAGGTCCTACTCATTGTTTAAATCATACTCTAGATTTAATAATGTCACATGGAATTAATGTTAATGGTGTTGAAATTCTGCAGCAAAGTGATGATATCTCAGATCATTATCCAGTCTTGTTTAAACTCCATATAGCTAAAACTGTAAATATTACTTCTTGTTACAAGTATGGTAGAACCATCACTTCTACCACAAAAGACTGTTTTTTAAAGGGGTCCTATTATTAAGGAAGATAAAGGAAAACAGTCTGACACCATTGTGTAATGAGCACATTCGCGCCCTAAAGAGAGCAGCCTGGAAAATGGAGCACAGCTGGAGGAAAACAAAACTAGAGGTATTTTATATTGCATGGCGGGAAAGTACCCTATCCTACAGAAAAGCATTAAAAACTGCTAGATCTGATTACTTTTCGCCTCTGGCTTGCTTAGTTGGGGACACTTAATTTCCAGTGATATCGTCGACTTGATTGCACAGATACTATTTAAACTGAACTGAGCTGGATGATGGCATCACTGAATTTAATGATGAACTGACTTTAACTGAATATTGAGTGTTTATTATTGTCCTTTTGCATTATTGATACACTATTTTCCTATTTGATACTGTAAAGCTGCTTTGACACAATCTGTATTGTTAAAAGTGCTATATAAATAAAGGTGAATTGACTTGACTTGTATTTCACTTTCTAACAGCTCTCTATCTTATTGTTAGTCAATATGAAGCTAGCAGTAAGAGTTATTTAAGAGGTATTTACAGTATAATTTAAGAGAAAGACATTCTGATTGCAGAAGATATTTGATTGGCCAAAATTTTTTAAACACTTTTATGTGCAGGAGTCAACATTTTTCATCTGTTTTCCGAGAATAGAAAGTGGGATGTATCTGAAATGTATCTGAAAGTTATTTAATAGCTATTGAAAAATTAAGCAATATACAATTATATTATATAAGAATTAATATATACTACCTAAATACGTTTCTATCATGACAACTCTCTGAAGATTTTAGCATGGTAATGGATATGACAATGACATTTATAGGACGTTTACCTGGACATCAATACTCCGATTTGAATACGATTAAGACAATACTCTGATTAAGAATCTACCATGTAAACAGATATTTAGTAAACAGAGATTTTTGATTACCTTAATCCGGCTAAAGTCATAATCGAAGTAAACAGAAATCGAATTAAGACATGTGGAGTATTCCTATTTTAGTCGCATTACTGAAGTGAGGAATAGACATGTAAACACCTTAATCACATTATTACCGTCGTGTAGGACTTTTTGCCGCATTTTGCGACAGGATACACACACGACAGTGGTCAACCCAAATCAGAGGGGACGTTGGATGGCGTCACGTGAGACGTAATTAATCTATATATATAATCTATATATTACCAGAGGCGGACAAAGTACTCAACTCCATTACTTGAGTGAAAGTACAGATACTGCTGGTCAAATATTACTCCATTACAAGTAAAAGTTGTAAAGACAGATTTTTACTTAAGTCAAAGTACAGAAGTACTTGCTTTTAAAAGTACTTAAGTACCAGAAGTAAATGTCCTTTTTTATGTCAATGCACTGTTTTATTGTTGTACGTAGTACTTGCAATACTTCTGAAGAACTTACAATACATTACACCTACTGAATACACTGACTAGCTTGTAGTATCTTTGGAATAAAGAGCTTTTAGAATGTTAAAAACCTATGGGGGAAAAAAAACCTATGGGAAAAACAAAAAAAAAAATTTAACACCCCTACCCACCCCCACAAAAGCAGGATGAAAAAAGAAAGTCACGTTATAGCACGTTTTTCAAAGCTGCTGCATACAGTAATAAAGACTTTCTACTTCGAGGACATTGATAGAAATGTAGTGGAGTGAAAAGTACAATATATGTCTTTCAAATGTAGTGAAGTTAAAGTCATAAGTTCCCACAAAAACTAATACTCAAGTAAAGTACAGATACTCAAAAAGTGTACTTAAGTACAATACTCAAGTAAATGTACTTAGTTACTGTCCGCCTCTGTATATTACTATAATGTTATAAATTAATCTAATTCTAAAACTCATGTAAACACCATAATCATAATATTGGCTTATTTAGAATAAGGTAAATAACTAGATTACTGATGTCCATGTAAACGTAGTCAGTGTTACTGTATTTGGTCTTGGCAGAATAGATCTGCTACACCAGAGGTCCCCAACCACCAGGTCGCGACCCACTACCGGGCCGTGGAAGAATTGCTACCGGGTCGCATAGATATGACACTCTGTTATTTATTTATGTTAATGATTGTTCTAATTATTCTGTATTTCCTTTGTATGCGATTGATATGGAGTAGCAATTTGACAATTTCATGTTAAATAAGTAAATGAAAGATTGCTCTGATCTGTCACATATTAGGAGTTAAACGGATCGCAGTTGATCCGTAATAGGTATGGATGAGACCCTACCATTCGGCATGCACATGATTCGCAGATTAATTTGCCAATTTACACGTACAAGCAATATTAAATCACAAGAAGAAGAAACGAAAGAGAGCTCAATTTGTTACTCACTTGCTGTTCTCGCACACAATCAAAGCGCGCACAAGCATAGGGACGTGTTTCAGACAGCGCAAAATACCGAGCTGCGTATACATAGGCCTACACACATAAAATTAACATGTCAAAAACCCTTCACGGCATTGTCATTCTCTGTGCTTTAAAGAATAGTTTTTCTTGCTTATCTGAAAAAATAGTCCGATCTGTGACTCAAAAAACACTATATAATGCGTTGAACCACTATAATAACGGGATTATGATACTATATAATAGCCTCATATATATATATATATATATATATATACATACTGTATATTAGGCTATATACCCCCGCGTCTGATGTAAAAAAGGTTGGAGACCGTTGTGCTACACTGTTGAATTGCTGCTGCTGTTGGTTATTGCTGTTGTTGTAGATTATTGCTGCTGCGGCAAAGCAAGTACAGGAACTTGCTACTGCCGTACATAGGCAGGTACATTGCTGTGAGTATTTAAGACATACTGCTGCACAAATAGCATATATAATAACCCATAGCAGATCTATACAGGTGGAGCTGGGGAAGGTGGAGAGTTTCAGAGTAACTCTGAAACCATGCAGCAAAATGCTCAATGCTAACCAGGCATTTAAATGTAATGCGGCAAGCTCATTGGCTGCCTTTGCAACATGAACCAATCAGCTTGTGCCAAGTAGTTTAATGCTGTGAATATAATCAGTTTGCATTAACAGCCCATCAGCCTGCACCATCTAGAGTTTCATGACAGAACTTGGCAATAATGCAACCTTTCTTCCCACAAAAAAAACATCACACATTTAGAAGTGTGTGTATTGCAATGCAATTATGTCAATCAACCAAATTCAGCCAATCCAATGTAGTACAGTATATGTCCAAAAAAACAACAACCTTACCTTGATGTGCTGAACTGTTTTCTCAAATTCTCCTTTAAGATGTTTACTGTGTTTAAGTTTCTCTTGTAAGGACTTCAGCGTTGTTTTGAGCTCCTCCTAGAATTCAAAGTGAAATTCTATAAGAAACCAGATATTTCTGTAATATGTTAATGTATGCAATACATAGTAGGATCAAAATAATACTGAGTAATGTTTATATGTTTATGTCAAGTTTTTATTTTCAGATATAAAGCAAGATAAATTAGGCCTACCTTATACAATGAAAAAGCTTCACTGATGGGTCTGAATGTGTGATTGTCGTGTTCCTGTGAATCTCTGCACACTAAACACACAGGCTGTTTGTCCTTCAGACAGAAGAGTTTGAGTTTCTCACTGTGTAAACTGCAGATCTCCTCAGATCCTGATGAATGCCTCTCAATTCTGTCCTTCAGGAACGACTCACACAAGTTTTTTAACACAAGATTGCATGGAGGATCATCTCTTGAGGACCTTCTTCTGCAGACAGGACACTCCTGAGTTTCCTTGGTTCTCCAGAACTGTTGAAGACACTCTTTACAGAAACTGTGACTACATGATAAAACAACAGGATCCTTGAAGATTTCATAACACACGGGACAAGAAAAATCATCTGCAGATAGTGAATCCATTTTCACTCTTTGAGCTTCAGCTATCTAAACTTTACTTTCACTTTCTGATTTATAGTTAAAACAATTTTTGTTATCCACAAGGTCAACAAATAGCTGCTGTCTGTTCAAAAAACAAACAAACAAAACTTTTCTAAAAAATCCTTCTCAAAAATGTTTCCAATTGTGCTCCATTGATTATTGATTATTCTATGCTTTTGTCGAGACACTGAGAAAATAGTCAAACCGGAAATGAGAAACACCAAGTCATTCTCTTCCTGGTACGTGCTGTAAGAGAGTGCGGTTTCCACATCCTGTTCATCTTGCATGTTTGTGTCTTGTGTTGCTTGACAATTTGGCTGCCTTATTTGACTTGATGATTTAAAACATTAATGACTGTCTGTCATCAAACATCTTATCTTAAAATGCACCTTGATTCCACATCAACTTCACAATGCAAATGAGCTGCATATTCCCGCCCTGTCTCCAGAAGAGAGCATATACATCTCTCTGCTTTGCATACCTATAGCAATAAACAGCCAGTAGAAGAAGCAACATGACTGAGAGCGAGAGAACCGGTGTTCAGCTGTACATATGGGAAGCCAAATGCACTGAAAGTGGGACGAAACAGCACAACGTTACAGAGCTCGATCCGCGCGGATCTGTCATCGGCGCAGCTCAATGGACCGAATAGTGCGGTGCTTCCATTAAAACGATAGGTAGCACAAATCGATAGCGAAAAATGCTACCTATCACATTGTGCTACCAGCATCTTGTTCATGTGGTTTGAGGCTTTTTTAAATGTCCATACCTACCCCTACCTGTCCACCCTACCCTTACCCTAAACTTACCCTTAAAACAATGTAAATATATTTTTGGTAGAACAATTTGAAAGGTAGCATGTTTCGTCAGTACACCGGCCCTATGCAATGTGAGGTCACATTGCTTAGAGAATCAGCAGCAGGCTTAGTGAGACTGATTTGGTTTAATGAGAATTAAAAAATAAGGAGTGGGTGATTTCTATCATTGTTGAGTGTGTGTGTTCACACACTGCCAAGACACATTTATGTCCAAACCATGTAAAAGTGGATTTTGCAAAATAGAGGGCCTTTACTTTGTTGAATTGTTTTCTCAAACTCTCCTTTAATGTTTTCTTTGTGTTGAAGTTTCTCTAGTAAAGACTTAAGTGCTGTAATCAGCTCCTCCTAGAATTGAACAAAATTAGAGGATATAAAACTTTAACTGAATATGATATGTGTGATGGTAGAAATTGAGCTTTTTGAAACTGTGAATCAATTGAACCAATTGTTTGCTTCACAAAATTAGTAGAAACATCCACACGTTGGCACCTGCTGGTCACAATGTTTTGAATGCAATACAATAACAGTTTAAACAAGTAGGCTAATAACATCTTTTACAAATCAGTTAAAAATATTTAATGATATTTAATGTAGTTCTTCTACAGTGAAATCATTTTCACTCCTTACAAATTATCCATCAATAACCACAAGAATCACAAAGATCTGCTGCCTGTTCACCTTCTCAAAAATCCTTCTTGATCTTATTTCCTTTTTTATTTATTTCATATGGTTAAACTATGTAGCAAAACCATGGTTAATTTATGGTTACAATGCATGGTTTAACTAGTAACCATGTTTTTTATTTTTATTTTTATTTATTTGTAGTAAAACCATGGTTAATTTTCATTAGGGACGAGTGACAATGCATTAAAATGCGTGAGTGAATCCCCTAAATTATCATTTTATGGCCATATTCACAGCAACAGAATATGGTTGTCAGTCCATCCGTCACGTCATAAAGTGTGAGAGCTGCTCTATGCTGCACAAAGGCGTATCTACTGTGTGTTGCTGTTTTTATGTGTGGTTTTGTCAATTTACAGTGACGGAGAACTGTGAACATCTCACGGCTCGATTGGCTTCTTGTCAACAGCAAAAGGGCTTTTCAGTTTTATGGATGTTGGCATCTTTGATATTACTTTGGGCACTGTCCATCTGGTAAGGAATATAGGCTTGACTCCCATTGCACGTTTATACAAACAGTAACCATATTCAAGACACTACTGTAAATTGCTGTGCGAACGCAACATTGAGACCAAATGTGGCTGTCAGTCACAAAAACTGACAGTATGAATGTATTAGTGACTGCAGAGAGACTTTAATACAGAAAAAAAAGAGTGCAGTCTAATAAGGGCCTATTTACACCTGGTCACTTTATGTGTTTTCTCTGATCAGACAGCTATCCGATCATGAAAAAAAAAAAAACAGGTGTAAATGCCCTTTAAAAGGACGGATTTAAATCCGATCGCTCAAACCACATCCAGAGGTGGTTTGGGACACATTCCAGATGAAACTGGATAAGTGTAAATGCATCTGGTTGTTGAAACCACATGTGACCCTGGACCACAAAACCAGTCATAAGGGTCCGTTTTTTGAAGATTTTGAGATTTATACATCATCTGAAAGCTGAATAAATAAGCTTTCCATTGATGTATGGTTTGTAAGGACAATTGTTTGGCCGAGATACAACTATTTGAAAATCTGGAATCTGAGGGTGCAAAAAATCTAAATACTAAGAAAATTGCCTTTAAAGGGTCATGAAACCCCAGACTACTTTTTCTGAGATTTTAGCAGAGGTGTTTGTGTTGCTCATCATAGAAGACAATGTTAGTATCTGATCATTTTAGCTGTTGGAGAAAACTGGTTAATGTTAAGCTTTTTTGCGCTATTTTCATCTTCCGGGTTTAAAATCTACATCGTGTTGACGTCACAATTAGTGACGTTTTTTTTTTTTAATTAATGCTTGAACAACAAATAGAAAACAAAAGTGCCAAGGGTGTACATAAAAAAAACAAAAAACATAAAAAGTACGTTAACTATACATCCATATATAAAACCAACAAATAAACTAAAATAAAATAATGAAAGGCCTTGCTAAATCACAATAACTTAAATATATCAAATAAACAGTGTTGGGAAAAGTTACTTTTAAAAGTAATGCATTACAATATTGCGTTACTTCCTAAAAAAGTAACTAATTACTTAGTTAATTTTTATGGAAATTAATGCGTTACATTACTTTTACGTTAATTTCGCGTTACTTTTTAAATACGAGCAGCGCTTGGTTGTTTTTAATATAAGTTCTATTTATAGCAAATGTAAAAGCCCTTTCACACCAAAAAGTGTAATGAATAAACCTCAGGCTGCAGGAAAAGTAAATTCACGTCTGTAGTGTACAGTAGAACGCAGGAGAAGGTTCAACACACTTCAGAAATAAAAAACAATGAAGCACAATTGTTAGTTTATCTAAAGTCATTTTTGCTTATTAGTATGGTTGAACTGGATCATCAAATGTCAGCAGCAAAGACATTGGTTAATAAAATGGGATTAGATACATTTGTTATTTAACATTTAATTATTGTAGGTTTGCGTCATATGAGTTTGCATTTCACGGTTTTAATTTTGATGAATACTAAATCAGTTTTTTTGTGAATGGGATGATTTAATGCACATTTAGTCTAGAACTACAGAAACATCATGTTCACAGCGCACACAACTCCTCAGCACTTCCGATTTCTTCCAATATGGGTACAGGAGACTTGTCAGTCAATAAATGGGTAAACAAAGTAACTGGCGTTACTTTTTTGAAAAAGTAACTCAGATATTTTTTGTAAATTAAAAAAAGTTGTTGTAACCAAACACAGTTTTGGACCCAAAAGCAAAACACAGACTAAAAAATATGCAAATAATTAATTTATTGCCAAAGGTCAAGCAACACAATCCATCTCTCCTTTGCTGTTGAAGATTGTTGGCTGAGGTGAACTGGAAACCAAACAGGCCAGAGATATGTTGGTAGAGCAGCGAGAATGTTGATCGGGTGCGGCAGGCAGAATGCAGGATAAATGCAGGTGGAGTGAGGTCTAAAGCACAGGAGAAACAGAATTAGAACTCCAACTAAGCACATGACACAAACATTGGTCTAAAGACACTGGGGGGCCTTAGAACAGTACCACATAGCCAAACTGAATGATCTGGCAGAAAATGACTGAAGACCCAAGCTGTGTCCGAAATCGCATACTTCCATACTATACAGTAGGCGAAAAACAGTATGCGAGGCGAGTAGTATGTCCGAATTCATAGTATTCGAAAAACAGTAGGCGAGAAGTACCCGGATGACCTACTACTTCCGCCCGAATTCCGTAGCATGCATAGGATGGACACTTTACTATCCCATGAGGCCATGGGGGAGGAGGCGTCAGTTTCAAAAATGGCGGAAGGCGGCGAGGCGGCTCTTTTCAAGTGTAAGTACCTCAGGGAAAAACGTTGTTCACTGTGGTTAAATTGCACTTGTTTAACATGATCTAAGTGAACGGCTGACTTATTGAAAGTTTAAACATTGTAAGTCGATGAGATGATTCCGTGAATCGGCTGTAAAAAGATGTTTAATCGCCGATGAAAGTGGTAAGAATTACGTGAAACATTGCTGATGTTCGCAGTAGTGAGGGCTCTTTAAATTTAGGCGCTGTTGTGGAGACGCATGTCACGTGACAACGTCAACATGGCGGATGTAGTACGTCCGAATTCCATTCATACTACTCACATTCATACTATATAGAACGTACTTTTTTTAACGGTCAAATAGTACGTTCAAATTCAAATGTAGTACCTACTAAGCAGTATTCGATTTCGGACGCACCCCCAGGGTTTAAATACTGGAGGCAGATGAGTTGACTGGCAGCAGGTAATTCACATTCAGCAATCAGCCACAGAGAGGCGAGCATAGCCACACCCCGGGATACACCAACTCACAAACACAAGCCCAGACACACAAAAAGGAAAAAACACAGCTGGCCAAAAGTCCAAATCCCTGACAAATGTAATGCGTTACTTTACTAGTACCTTGAAAAAATTATCTGATTACGTAACTCGCGTTACTTGTAATTCGTTACCCCCAACACTGCAAATAAATACAGTTTTTACAGCTTTTTTGTTTGTACTATCCTTAATGGTGCTTCTATAGATATCTAATTCCTTAAGTACCACAGAAAAAAAGAGGTTTCTGATTGCTGAATTTACAACGATGAATATGAAACTCAAGTATAATCAAGAGATTGATAATGTAAGCCTCATTTTCAGACTTCTTGTCTTAGCTCTAAAAGCCAAATATTACATGCTCATATAGTAAAAGAAAGTTGCACAACACTTTGTCATTTATAAATCTAGACCTCCCACCAACCTCTTTGTATATTGACAATGCCAGAAAATATGAGGTACCATTTCTGGGTGTAATGAACAATTTACATCTATATCTTCAATAAATCTGGTAAAAAAAAATGCTTAGCAGGGTAACATTTGTGCAGTATCTTAAATCAAATTTCTTTAATTTTATTTGTAATGAGATATTTATTAGGTAATACCCAAACTTTCCTCCAATTAATATTTCCAATAAACTTAGGCCAATAGAAAATAGCACTTGGTTTACTAGATGAAAAACAAATTCTGCCACAGAAAGTGTCAGCAGGGTGAAGTAAAGAAGCATGTTTAGCACCACGTCCTCCACCTAAGCCTCCGCCCTTTTCTATTATCTACTGTTGTGGTGTGAGGTCACGCCTTCTGAGAGGGGGAGCTAATGTCACGATTATGTTCAGTTTAGTTCTGTTCCTGTCATGTCTGTTATGAGCTCTCATTAGTTACTATGGTTTCTGATTAGTTAACCCTTGTCCAGCTGTTCCCTCATTTACCATGTGTGTATTTATACTCCTTATTCGAGTCTCCTCATTGTCGGTGATTAGCTTATGTTATGTATAGTACCAAATCAGTATTCTCAGTAAAGTCTGTTTGGAAGTATGCATCTTCTTTTGCTGTCCTCATTCCTCATCAACCCGTGACAGCAATCTTGCCTCACACCTCTTTTCAGATAAAATCTTTGAGTGGTGCCTTGACTTAATTTTACTGAACTATTGCCACCCACATAAAGAGTTTTCATGGCATTGTTAAAATAGGTCCCAAACCCGAAACGTTCTAAACAATAAAAAATAAAAGGATGCTTGACGGTATCAAAGGCTTTAAAAAAAATCTAAAAACAATATAAAACTACCATCTTTAATGAGATCAGAGTAATCAATAAGATCAAAAAAATATGTCTGATATTATTAAATATATGTATTTTTCTCATAAACCCAGATTGATTTTCATCAATTATTGAATCTAATACTAATTTAAATCTTTGGGCAAAAACAAGAGCAAATACTTTGTAATCATTATTCAACAAACTAATGGGTCTCCAATTATCAATAAGCAGTAAATCTTTCTTGGGTTTAGGAATTAGACAGATTACACCTTGAGTCATAGTTGTAGAAAGTTCAGAGCATTTTAAACTTTCAGAATACACTTCAAAGAGGAACGGGACGAGAATCTCGGAGAACTGCTTATAGAATTCGGCAGTTATTCCATCACTACCTGGTGATTTATTACATTTCAGACAATCAATCGCATCCTTAATTTCAGCAATAGTAACTGGGTTTATTTATTTGTATAGCGCTTTTTACGATACCAATCGTTGCAAAGCAACTTTACAGAAAATTAAGTTTCTACAATATTTAGCAGTAGCTTATCAGTGGTGACTGTCAGTTTATGTACATACGGCAGAAATGTATGGAAAAATCAATCAACACCTCTCTTCACACTGGTACATTTTCCACAGCATTTAAGCAGGCTCGGTTAAGCACACTGCTTAAAAAACCCTCTCTAAATCCAGCACTTTTAGAAAACTACAGACCGGTATCCCTTCTTCCATTCATTGCAAAGACACTTGAGCGAGTTGTGTTCAACCAACTCTCTATGTTTCTTGCACAGAACAACCTCCTGGACAGCAACCAATCTGGCTTCAAAAGCAGCCACTCAACTGAGACTGCCCTGCTCTCGATTACTGAAGCCCTGAGACTGGCAAGAGCAGCTTCCAAATCCTCAGTACTCATCTTGCTGGATCTGTCTGCTGCTTTTGACACAGTTAACTGCCAGATTCTCCTGTTCACCCTCAGAAAGATGGGCATCTCAGGAACCACACTCCTGTGGTTCAAGTCCTACCTCTCAGGTAGGTCCTTCAGGGTGACATGGAGGGGTGAGGTTTCTATGTCAACTTCTTTTAATTTTCTAAGTAGCAAGTAGCAACTAACTTCTTGCTACTGGGGTTCCACAAGGCTCAGTGCTTGGACCACTTCTCTTCTCCATCTACATGTCGTCATTAGGATCTGTCATTCAGAAGCATGGCTTTTCTTATCACTGCTATGCTGATGACACTCAACTCTACTTCTCATTCCAACCAGATGATCCGACGGTAGCTGCTCACATTGCAGCCTGTCTGAGAGACATTTCTAGCTGGATGAATGACCATCACCTTCAGCTCAACCGTACTAAGACATAACTACTTGTGGTTCCAGCAAACCCATCGTTTCATCACAACTGCTCTATACAGCTGGGTTCGTCAACCATAACTCCTTCCAGGACAGCCAGAAACCTAGGATTTGTGATCGATGATCAGTTAAGCTTCACAGACCATATTTCTACAACGGTCCTGCAGATTTGCCTTATACAACAATAGGAAGATTAGACCCTTCCTGTCAGAGCAAGCCGCACAACTTCTTGTCCAAGCTCTTGTTCTCTCCAGACTGGAATATTGTAATGAGAAACGTTCATGGATCAAAGAAGAGTGTTTGTTTTTGCTTTGTAATAAGAGTTCGGAACAAGCGCGATTCATTCACTTGGTGAGCATAACCGTTTTTACAGCTCCGTGACCAGAGGCGGACAGTAACTATTGGGCAACAGTCGAGTTCTTCTTTTCCTTAGCCCAGGTAAGACGCCTATGACGTTGTCTGTGGTTCAGGGTGGCTTAACAAGAGGAATACGACAACTGTAGCCAAATTCTTTGACACGTCTGTGTGTGGTGGCTCTTGATGCTTGCGGAGATACATTTATGTGGCCAGGTGAAAATGGAACTGTTTTAACAGATAAATATCCGATCAGAGAAAACGCATAAAGTGACCAGGTGTAAACAGGCCCTAAGTGTTAATAGGTCAGTGACATAATGTTCTGTAGAAACAAACACATTCAGCCCTCTGAACAGAGAAATATGTTTCATCAGATCTGCATCATTATTTTCCCTAAATTCTTACATGATTCTCATCCATGGTATGATAAAATTTCCACAGCTGCTAGATTTAGTGTCTAAACTAAAACTCTGTCAGCTGCACTGTAAAGTGTGCACAGTTATTTGAGTTCAGATAACTTCTCAATTTCGCTTAATATTTTTATCACTGTTACGGAACCGACGAGACGAGAGGTGTGCGGATCCATCTGCAAAGCTTTTATTAAAAGACTTGGTCACAAACACAGGCAGGGTCGAAACACCAGCGAATAGGTATGGTACGGGCAAAACACAAGAGCAGTCCAGTAAACAGGCGTGGGTCGATCGACGGTGAACAATATCCAACAGGGCAAGGCAAAGAGAGATAATCCAGGTACATAGCAATAATCCAGGCAGGGGCAAACAGAGTCCGAAACAGCAAGACAAAAAGGGTCATCCGAAAACACAGGCAAGAATCTGAACACAGGAAAACAGGCAAGACGAGACTATGACTAAACTAGGAAAACTGAAACTGGCTCCGTAAAGTGCTTTCACTAGGAGAGTAATAAACACAGACAATACTCAGCCACTTGAGCAGGATCTGGGTGGGTGTTATATAGTGTGTGTCATGCCTTTCAGGTGAGTGTGTGATTGGTTACAGCTGTGTGCAATCAGTGCAATGGATGATGGGAAATGTAGTCCAGGGTATAGTGTAACAGTCTGTGTAGTGTGAGAGTCCATGTAGTGAGCGGGTGACCTCTGGTGGTGAGTGAACAGAAGTTCATAGACCGGATTCGTGACAACCTCACCAGCTCTTATCTATGATAGTTTGTTGAAATTTGGCGACTGACAGTCCCACTTGATGGCCTAAACAGGTAGGCTACTCAACATAGCCTACCTTTATATATATAAAAAAAGTGCAAGGTGGTCTTTGACTAAAGCATCATGAGTGGCACGTTTTTAAGACACCTTTGCAAGTTTAAAGCATTTTACCTTTTTAAAATGCGTCTTTTTTTTTCATCATTCCACTACACTGCATCTGGTGTTTCTGAAAAATAAAATATTTTTTGTAAATGTCCAGCTGGTCCATTCAGATCACCATAGTTCGCTCTGTATGCCAAACTACTTTTCAACAAGTCTCCAACCACGCTGTCCTCCATCCAACACTACTCAGGCCAAAGGCGTGGAACCCATGTAAACACAAGACAAAATGGGTTTAAAACTCAATGCTGTTTGCTCTGTGGCCCTTTTTATCATTTGTTTTTATTGTCGACTTTCATCTTGTAAAGACTTTTTTAGTCAGTTGCACAATTTCACCACTACATGTCAGTAAACTGATGTTTCCTCTGCTCACACTTGACATGAGTACTGATTTTAAATAAACAAGTTAAGTATTTTCTAGTTGATCTATTTATTAATTTATTTCACTGGGAAAACAAAAATAAAATTTAGAGTTCTCTTTATGACAAATTATATTTCCATTACTTACAACTTCATTAACATCCCAAACTTTTAATCCGTCATTCAGAAAATGGCACTGAAATTATATGCAGTAATCACACATTTGTTACAAAAAGGCTTGATGGGGTAAATGGTAATTAGCCTGAAACCATGAATCATACAATTGTCTCTAATTGGTCTAATTGTGTAAAAGTGCTGACTTAAACTGATGACTTACTAATGACTTAAAGTTGTAATTTTTACTGACTACTGAATGGTAAAATAAATAAGTCTGAATGCATGAAATAGCATTAGACCTACCCTTTAACATTTTATTCAGAGAATGGCACTGATATCACATAATGACACATCTATTCAAATAAGTTCAAGAGATCACAATTCGTTCTGAAATGGAGTCAAACTTTGTAAGATTTTAGTGAGTCCTTTAGTGCTGCGGTCCCCAGCACTCGTATGTGTATATATATATATATAT
>NW_015507285.1:15846-26606 GCF_001515645.1 Sinocyclocheilus grahami
ATATATATATATACCCCCCATATTAGCTCCACATATGTCCTAAAAATATAATAATGGTTTTTGTTTGGGAGCTTTTATAAAAACATAGAAATGATCATTCTTTCTAAATGTGATGTATATACTGTGACTACAAATAAACAGAAACAGACTCGACTGAATAAGTAGGTAGGTTATGTTCATACCGCTTTATTTCTGTGCGACTAATTTTCAATCCTGATAAATTAATTCATTATGATCAATGTATCATTATTATTATTATTGTAAAACATCGATGCTTTTGGATTTAAATCTTTAACAAAGCATGCAAACAAACAGCCGCTTCTATCATGTTCGTTTTGTGATCGCGCTAGTTCCAGTGACTTATTTCTTATTAGTTTTCTGATAACTTCTCTTTGTTGGTGAAATTATGGGGTTGCGTGACGTTGTTCCTTAGAGGTGTGTAAAGGGCGGGTTTTAGTGAAGCGCAGCGGAGCTTCTGGCCCGATGGTGGAAACACAGCGTGATTTTGGCCTCGGTGCTACAGGTCAGAGGCTATTAGCCCCGCCCGGCCCGTTTTAAGCACTGGCTCGCACTGGCCCGACAGTGGAAAAGCGACTAATGATACGGCACTGGTGGCCTTCTTATGGCCTGGACAAAATGGATGTAAGCCTAAAGTGGCCCAGTAGGCAAAGATGTGGTGTTCATGGCAATGTGTAATCTAAATGTGACCCGAAGGTGGCCCATGTGGTAAATAGTGAATATGTCCCAAATAGTGCCAACCAAATGTGGTCTACCTTTGGCAAAAATGTGGCACAATCGACAAAGGCTAATCAGGGTGTAAACCAAATGTGGTCCACATATGTTTCAGCAAATGTGGCCCAGGTATATTAAAATTGTAAATATGGCCTAACAGAATTTGGCTACTTTTAGTAGGATGCAACACAGTTAACTGATGCAGGGTGATCTGGATGTGAGTTTTAAGAAGGCTACATACGCAGCAATTTATTTTTTGAAACATGCATTTAATGGCAGTTTTTTTTTTATATGTGTACTGTGCAGCATAAAAACATAAGTGCACTATAATGATTGTACTCTTACTGTCACAGTTTCTGTTAGTTTGGACTTTGTTTTCCTTTTCCTTTTGCACCATTTCCCTTGTTGTGTTGATTGTATTATTCTGTTTAGGTGTGCCTTGTTAATTATCCTTGTTTGGTCTGAGTACTTAAGTTCCTGAATGTTCACTTTGAGTTTGTCTGGTCTTACGTCTACATGTCTTAAATGGGTCATATGATGCTACATGCACTTTTAAAAGTTGTTTGAACTGAAATGTGTGTTTGCAGTGTGTGTACACAAGCACCCTATAATGCTAAAAATCCACCCAGTGTTTTTTTTATCTACTAAAATCTTTACCCCTTTCTCGAATCAAGCCGATCTCAGATGCCTGTCTGTGTGATGTCACACAGACAGGCCCCTCCCATGATAGTTTGATTGACAGCAGCGTTTCAGCACAGACTGGACTGGTGTCTTACCTTAGACCCGCCCTGAGTGAGCTGTCATCAGTTCGCCACTGTTTCACCGCCAGAGCAGATGTAGACAAGAATGACTCATAAGCGATTGAGGTGTTCTGTTGTTGGATGTAATAATGAACATAGCAGTTGTCATTTACTCCCGACATCTGAGCTGCTAAAGACGTAATGGATTACGTTTGTTTCGGAAGGGAATGCGTCCCCGATCTACATAAATGCGTTTATGTTCGCGCGAATCATTCGTGATCCAGCTTCACCTACAGAAGAAGTGAGTATAAGGGTTTTTAATGAATCTTTGCAAATCGCCTTTCCTAATAATGTGCTAATTAGCAAGTTTCACGATGAGTGTGGCTAAAGTAAACAGTCCCTCAGACAGCGGCTCGGAAGAGAGGGGCGGGGTCAGCAGAGCTCATTAACATTTAAAGGAAAATGCTACAAAACGGCTTGCTCTGAAAAGAGCTGTTTTTGACAGGGTAAAAAAGGCGTTTTTTACACTACCATTGATAAATTTTAACCAAACTATGTTACATGACCCTAAATAATCATATCAACTTGTGGAAAATGAGCATCGGATGACCCCTTTAACCTTTTCAGTGGTGAGTTTAGAATATCTCAGCTGTCCCCCTGGAGTGAGCTTTTTAATGGCCATAGAATGTTGGGTTGTATTAAGTTTCAGTTTCCATGGTAATGCATCAAGATTGACACCTGAAATTGGTGCTTTAATACTGCCTGGCCAGGAAGACACATTTGAGTTTTTTTTCTTCTTCTTCTAATTTTAAGTCTTTTGTAAATGTTCTAATTACAATAAACTTTTCATGTTGTTTTCTTTTCATACCACATATAATCATAAACGTGTTGCAGCAATTGCGCACAATAAGACGACATGAGTGGCAAATTTATTATTTGTAAAGTATTATTACTTTGTTACATTACACCACTGGTTTTGAACCTTTTTTTTTCTTTTAAACCAAAAGTTGGTTTGGTGCAGTTTGCTTAGTTTCACAAAAATAAAGGTAGCTTAACAGTATGAAGAGATTTACATCTCTCATATGTGTAGAACAGCATTGTGTAGAACAGTCATCAAAATGTGTGTACAGCAGAGGTGTAAAGTATTGGAGTAAATGTACTTAGTTACTGTACTTGAATATCTTTTTGGGTACTTTGTAGTTGCACTGAGTATCAAAGATATTAGCAACTTTTACTCTTTACTCCACTGCATTTTTGAATGAGTATTTGTACTCTTTACTTCACTACATTTGAAATGAGTGTTGCAGTTACACATTACATTTTGCATGGACCTAGCTTTTTCTGCGGCAGTTTATTTCTGCTACAAAAGACGTGATACTGCCTGCTACAGGTCACTGCAAGTACTGCGTTTTGCCCTTACTCACCCAAACTTGTCAACAAGGCTACTTTATGTGCATGTGAGTTCCTTAGTAAGTATTTGTGAATCAGAGATGTTTTATGTATGAGATGAGGACATGACTGCAGCCGGCAATGAGTCCCAAACCAGCACATCCAGTGCAAGAAGGCTTCGGCTTTTTAATTTTACTTGACATTATTTTATTTATCCATTATACTGAAGAGACCTTTTTGAAAGATATTGTTTTTTGTTTGTTTTGTTTTGTAATTTTGAGGTGTTCAGTTTTATTTTGGTTTTAGAAAATAAACGTGATTGCTCTCCTCACAAATCAACTCTTTCTTGTTTTTGTTTCATGCTCTCTGTGCCTTGGCCTGGACTTTTATGTCACTTCCTGTCTCTCGTGGTGTTTGTAGTCAGTTTGCAGTCCGTTTGTTTCATTGGTTCTCCTTGATTAGTCTCCCCAGGTGTGTCTTATCTTGTTAAGCTTGTTAGCCCCCTTTGTGTATATATAGCCCTAGTTTTTCTTTAGTTCCTTGTGAGGTGTTGAATGTAATGGTTGTTTGTTTGCCAGTCATTCTGTTCTTTGTTCCCTTTGGGTTTTGCTTTATTGTTTGTTCTAGTTTTTTCATTAAATATCTGCACATAGATCCTTGCCTCTGCCTGTTTTCTGCAGCTTCTCCACAACATTACAGTTTATCACTGGCATGTCTCTTTGACTAGTGCATCTGTGAGCCTATATTTAGTATAAGTAAAATACTTAAGTACTGTTAAAATCAGATACAATAAGACTTTTACTCAAGTTGTTTTGGAATTGGTGACTTGTAACGTGTAGTGGAGTAATTTTCACTGTAAGGTATCTGTACTTTTACTCGAGTATGTTTTTTAGGTACTCTTTACACCTCTGGTGTACAGCAATTACAAAGTATTTAGAATGTATATCATGAAATATCTAAATATAAGGAAATTCTATAATAATAATAATAATTATGATAATAAATAATTGTAAATATAATTACAACTACAGCATGACATTGCTAAATTGTTCCTAAATTACTGTACACTTATTTACAAGGTTGATATAAGAGCTGTGTGTTTGTGTGTGTGTGTTTTATATATATTTTCCACTTTAAAAAATATACATTATTTACACAGTAACAGAAAAAGAACAAGTATTGTTATAGTGCTATAAATTTTTTTCTTTCTCAGAAATAGGCTGAAGTGTGGTACTGTTCAAAGCACTCCGTTGGACACAATGCTGTGTTGCAAGGTTTGCACATGAACCTGCCTTTTCTGTGGGTACTTTTTGGTGGTCAGGCAGACCTTGCAAATCCTGCATGTGTTCTTCCCCTGTTGGACAGTTGAAGGGATCTCAGAGGGGAAATGCTGGGCAGTGAGACGAAGTGGGTTGTAAGCAGGAGGGCGACCACCAGAAGATGGCTTCCGGGGAGTGTGGTGTTCTTCCACAAGTTGGCGAACAAGATTTTCACGGGAACTTTTGGTATGTCAGGCTAGAATCATTCTTCACCTTGTAAACAACCAATGCATTGTGTACTGCAAGGTCCACAAAATGGAAGAACAGTTTCTTGTACCATTTTAAGGTCTTGCGAGTACAGCCAACAAAACTGTCCATCATATCGACTTTATCCACAGCACCCATTTCCGTATTGTAGTCCAGCACGCATTGGGGTTTGATTGAACGCAAGCAGCGAACGCGCTTCTGTGTCAGCCGCGACACAAGGATTTGTTTTCTACGTGTATTTACGCTTTGATTTGAACGAAAACAGCGCATCCGTGCAGCGCGGCTGACACAGAATAGCGTACGCTGCTTGCGTTCAGCGGATATTCTCCAAAATGGAGAGACACAGAGGAGACGCGCGGCTGACACAGAAGAGCGTTCGCTGCTTGCGTTCAGCGCATATTCTCCAAAATGGCGCTACGGTGATACAGAGAGACACAGAGGAGACGAATTGTTGAATAAAGTCATTATTTTAGTTTTCTTCGGGTATATTCTCGTCGCTTCATAACGTTAAGGTTGAACCACTAATGGCAGATGGACTATTCGGACGATGTCTTTCATACTTTTCTGGACCTTGACAGTGTTATTTACTTGGCAGTCAATGGGACAGTCACAAGCCTCCCGGTTTTCATCCAAAATATCTTAAATTGTGTTCCGAAGACGAACAAAATTTTACGGGTTTGAAACGACATCGGGGTAAAGTGATTAATGACAAAATGATCATTTTGGGCTGGAGTATCCCTTTAACAATCGGTCGAAGACAAATAATTGCAAAGTGTTTACGAGCAGTTTGGTCTGGCCTGTAGATCCATTATGTTGTTCCATGCGTCATCTGGTGGATATTCTGTGAAGCACAACACATTCATTTAAATTCTAAACAACGTGCTCATGGGATTCAGCGGCATTACGCAGAAGGAATTGCGGCATGCCGTGGGAAAAAATACGCATTCTTGATGGCCACATCTGTATCTGGGAGTGACACTGAAAATTTGTTCCAACAAAGACAAAATACATAGGAATTTTAAGACAACAGGGAGTTGGTAAAACCACACAGCTTTGATGGGGTAAATGGTAAATAACCCTGAACTGCTACAGAAAAAAAAGGAAAATTAATTTATGAATATAAAAGATGAAAGCAGGAATATCCAGACCTACAGGTGTAATGTTTACTGACTACTAAACGGTAAGATGCTGAGAGGGGAAAAACTATCAAAGGATGGAAAGACAGTGTCAGTGAAGGTGGTTGTGAATGTGTGTAGATGTGTGTTAGTTACAGGATCAGAGAATGATACTGTTCCTCTGTCATAGTCCAGATCAACTCTTACAATTAATTCTTCTACTCCTCTTCCTCCCTCAGTGCAGTGATTGTAGCTTCGTCTTCATCTCTGAGAAACTGATGAAGCTTCTCAAACTGCTGTTTAATCTGACGCTCTGTCTGCTCAGCTTGAGACTGAAATCAAATCACATTCATTTCAGTCATCTCAGTCAACACACATCACATCATCTACAGCACCACTCAAATGTGTGGACTGTGGATGCACTCAACTGAATTTAAAAGATATGTATTAATGTATAAACAAATCTATGAAAGTTGGCAACTTTGAAAAAGATACTGTAGTGATCTCGAGACAATGTTGTGCCAATTTTGATACAAAAGGGGTGTTGTTGGCCACAGTCATGGCATACACACCTCGGCTTGCTCAAAGAACCACACTTGAACCAGCGGGGAACTCCTCTCCCCCTTTTCTCTTGGACCTCTCCCCTTCCTCAAGCATTCGTGAGGATACTAAATTACTTTACAATTACTTAAATGTTAAAATATGTTTGTGCACTGTTTGTTTATGGAGTAAGTCACAGGTCAGGAATGAATGAATGATGCATTTATATAGCACTTTATTGTGTATACCAGCTACAGGTGGATAGGAGACAGAGTCATAGAGCCAATCAAGTGGATGGGGATTATTAGGAGGCCTTGATAGACAAGTGACTGACACGCAATTTGGCCAGGACACCAGGGTTACACCCTTACTCTTTACGAGAAATGCCATGGGATTTTTAATGACCACAGAGAGTGAGGACCTTTTTGACCTGCTTTTTGACAGTATAATGTCCCCGTCAGTATACTGGGGCATTAGGACCCACACAGACCACGAGCACCCCCTGCTGCCCTCACTAACACCTCTTCCAACAGCAACCTAGTTTTCCCAGGAGGTCTCCCATCCAGATACTGACCAGGCTCAACCCTACTTAGCTTCAGTGGGCAACCAGTCTCGGGCTGCAGGGTGATATGGCTGTGGCCATATATAGGAAGGAATATATAATGTAAACACAGTGGTTGTGTAGTGAATTTGACAAAGGTTTAGAGGTTTAAGTTAATCTATAAGTACTAATTCATGTATGAGTTATGCTGGGATAAATAAATAACCCAACATACTGGGTAAGGTTAGTCCAAGGTGTGACCATTCCTATATTTCAACAGGGCTGGGCTAAAACTGGGTCGTTTTTAAATAAGCATTTCCCCCCCCCAGAAAAGCATCTGTATGATATAGAATGAGTGAAATAATGACTCTCTCTTTCTAGTAAGAGTGTACAGAGGGTGGGTCGTTTTTGATCATCTTTGGGAATGTTGTGCAGCAGGTCAGATGGCACCATCAACATTTCTTCAAGTTCACGTACTGGCATTGGTTAACAAGATTCCCTTCAAAATGGAACTACTGTGAAACTTGCGAGTGTATCGGATCTGGTCCTCCTTCTGTTTTCTGCATTGTGATTTGGCAAACCCGTTCATCTTATTACAACACTCCGACGAACACGAGTCAACGGGCCCCATCCCCCAATATAGGCCAGGACACAGCGTTTTCGTTGACATTTTTACTGAAAGGTGAAATAACACATCCATTTAGTGGTGTTACACTGCAGACATAAGGCATCCACAGCATGCATTTCTCATTGCTCATCTCATTGTCATCTTCAGTCAAACTGAAAATGTTTGTCTGCAGCTCCCAAACAAACCACATGAGGACACCATACAACATGGGATTAATAGCTGCCGCTGAATTCAGGTTTCACAACAACAATTCTAACTCTGTTACACGAGCATAATACTTAAAACCTTGCACTAGAGACAACAGCTAACAGCTAGCTAACCACTAGTTCCTCAGAAAATATATTTAGTCAGTCCAATCCAAAAATCCCCCTTCTGTGTAATATACACCTCGTTAAATAAAGCCTAGTAAATCAAGGTTTTAATTCTGATGAAAATAAATCTCAGTCTCTAAATCTCAGACTGTAAATGTTCAAACACTGTCATCTGCTGGACACAGTCAGAACACCACAACAAAACACTGATTATCCAGATGTCCTGGGGTACGTCGCTAACTCAGTTAGCTGGATTTGATTGTTGATGATTTGGCATGAGCTTGGATTGTTTGGTTCTTTGAAGCTCATCCCGGAGTTGCTGTCATAGCAACAGGTCCATAAACTTAAACCTAATCGGGAGCAGGCTTATTTCATGTAAACAGGATTAGATTGCATCTTTTTAAGCAGAATTGATACTTAAAATCTGTCCGCTACCACCGTGACTTTATTACAAGAGTATCCTACTAATCCAGGGACAATAATTTAAAATAATAATCATTTAAAAATTAATTTAAAGATAATATAATAATGTTGTGCGTCTTTAATAGACAATATAAACATAACATATTTTTCTTAAATATATACATGCATGTGTTTGTATTTATATACATTTACATTTAGTCATTTAGCAGATGCTTTTATCCAAAGCGACTTACAAGTGAGGACAATGGAAGCAATCAAAATCAACAAAAGAGCAATGATATGCAAGTGCTATAACAAGTCTCACCTAGCTTAACGTAGTACACGTAGCAAGGTTTTTTTTACTATATAACAAAAAGAAAACAGATAGAATAGAAAAAGAATAGAGCAAGCTAGTGTTAGAGGCCTTTTTTGCTTTTGTTAATTGTATAAAAAAATTAAAAAATAAATAAATTGGATAGAATACTAAAATAATAGAGAAGGTAGTGTTATTTATATATATATTTTTAAGAAAACAAGCAGTTAGTAAATTAATAGAGTGCAGGTCTATAAGGGGCAAGTTTTGTTTTTTTAAAGAATAGAATTAGAATAGAGAGTGCTAGAGTTAGAGGATCAAATAAAGATGGAAGAGATGTGTTTTTAGCCGATTATTGAAGATGGATAAGGACTCAGCTGCTCGGATTGAGGTCATTCCACCAGGAGGAAACAGTTAATGAAAAAGTCACATAAGGCTGAAGTAATGAATTTAGGTAAAGGGGTGCAGAGCCAGTGGTGGTTTTGTAGGCAAACATCAATGCCTTGAATTTTATGCGAGCAGCTATTGGTAGCCAGTGCAAATTGATAAACATATATACATAATAGTCGTTACTAGCTAGTTGATTTGTTCTACGATGCGTCGTACTATGGTGGTGAAGCAGCGAGTTACGTCGTTGTACGAAAAACGCACCCTATATTAGCAAAAGAGTGTGAGATTGAAAGTAGGTGATTGACAGTTTTGCATTAATGAAACGTATTGAATTAGAAAATGAGTTCTGATTGAAGAGGAAGAATTCATATTCCATTGTTTCACCTGTCAGCATAATGCAGTATAGTACAAGATCACTACAACAGTATATCTAAGGTCTAATTAATAATTACAGTCTGTAGTGATTATTATGGATGGTGCTAACTGCCCCAACAAAAAACTAAAATGTGAGATCTCACCTTTTTCTCTGTTTTACTTACAGGTTGGATTTTGTTTCCTGGAAATTCCAGAATTTTGCCCTTATTGCTGAATTTGGTGAGTCCCAAAGTAATGTGAACATTATTTTCATGTGTTTTATATAGGAATGACTAACACTAGAGAATAGCTTTTAAATTACCACAGAGGTACGTGACCGTATGAAAATATAGTTTGTTACACCATGTCAGTATTTAGTTTATTTGATTTTTTTCTATTACATTTCGAGAATTACAAATACAAAATAACCCCAAATCAAAACTAATCAAGAAGTTACCCACCAATTTAATGTGGTTTATTTTACCAGACAGTATAAAAAAATGCTGTGATTTCTTGCAGCTTCAAATGTCCTTAATTTATCTAAAATATTAAAGTTAAAAAACAACAACAAACTGTTTCTATAAATTAAATGCAAATATACCATGCTTTTTTTTTATTTCCTAGTCTTTCAATGAATGTGGAAATGCAAATACTTGGGTCAAGTTGCTATGAGAAAAATATTTGGAAGAGTCAACATTAAGTATCTGCTGGACTTTGCAAGTCATTACATTTTCTTATTACTAGACCTTCAATTTGTTTTTTGAGATTTGATTGGGAGAATTTTTTTATTTTTATTTTTTCATATTTTTAATATAGACACATCATTCACTGATTTCATCAAAATAACTTTGTAATAAATGTCTTGTCTTCGTCTTTTATTAGGTTGTTCAGAAGGATGAAGCTGAAGCAGAGCTTCAAAGATGTACAATGGCAGTGTATGTCTTCAAGGAAGATGAGGATCCTCTCCAGCCACCACATCACGTTGGAATTGTTATCGAAGGGGTGCAGGTCCTTAATGACTTGCCATCAGTCCCACATGCATGTGCCTTGTTGTTTGGCCTCATCTACATTCTAAATTTGAGCTACCCAAGTGAACTCAAACACACCTTTGAGGCTCTACAGAAAATATTCATGGAGATAGAACCCAAGAAAATGGCACGCAGAGTGTTCAGTCTGAGTGTCAAGCTCTAAATATTGGAGTAATCAAAGACATTTGGATACAGAATGTGTTTTGTTGCGTTATATCTTGTATTCAAATACATTCCATGAATAATGGAAGGGGCCATTGTTAAATGTAAGTAAGAGAGGAACAGACTTTAATTCAAAACGGTCTTTAATTTAAGATTTTCTGTTAACAGAGCTGTTTCTGTGGCATAAATATTGAGGCACTGATATCAGTGTGAATAATGCAAAATTCACAATGGCAGCAATTGTAATGATGTTTTACTTAAAGGGTTAGTTCACCAAAAAATAAAAATAATGTCATTCATTTTTTACTCACCCTCATGTTGTTTTACACCCATAAGACCTTCATCTTCAGAACACTAATTAAGATGTATTTGATAAAATCCGATGGCTCAGTGAGGCCTCCATTGACAGCAATGCCACTGAACCTCTCAAGATCCAGAAAGGTACTAAAGACATATTTAAAATAGTTCATGTGAGTACAGTGGTTCTACCTTAATATTACAAAGTGACGGGAATAAAACAAAATAATGACACGTAATATCTAGTGATGTGTGATTTCAAAACACTGTTTTGAAGCTTTACGAATCGTTG
>NW_015507285.1:26801-37328 GCF_001515645.1 Sinocyclocheilus grahami
GCTGGGTTAAAAAGGGACAAACCCAGCTATTGGGTTGTTTTGACCCAGCGTTTGGGTTGTTTTGATCCAGCGTTTGGGTTGTTTTGTCCCAGTGTTTGGGTTTTGACCAACTGCTGGGTCAAAACAACCCAAACACTGGGTCAAAACAATCCAAATGCTGGGTTTGTCCCTTTTTAACCCAACGCTGGGTTATATTTAACCCAGCATTTTTTAGAGTGTAAATGAGAGTTGTAGAAAACATTAACATACCACATTAATGTGGTTAAGGTTACAGAAAGGTTGATTTTGCATTTGGAATAGTTAAAAAAAACGTTCATACATCCTGGTAATTTTGTAAAATGATAGCCACGTTTTACAACTGTTAGGTCTATTCTTATACTGCTTAATGGTTTTTACATTACATATCTCAAGTTTTCAAGGAGAGGTGTACAAAACAATTTTACATTAATGTGGTTAACGTTGACAATGTTTAAAAAAAAAAAAAAAAAAAAAAAACCTTTTAAAAAACCAAATTAATCTTCTATCTATAATATTGCTTTCTCCATTGAAAAAGTTGTCTCTTCTGAATCAGGAGAGACATATGGGCAAATCAAGCACCATTTACAAGCGAAAGCAGTTCTAAACAAATATGGGTAACACTTTCAATGAAGCCCATATTTATAATACATTATAATGGTATTCTTAAGGCATTATAATGAATGCATTATAAAAAACCTTATAATATGTTATATCATCTTATAAATATTCATAAGAACAGTTTTAATGTATTATAATATTTACTTATTTGTGGTTATAGCTTTTAAGGGTATGTACAAAACAGTTTTACATTAATGTGGTTAACGTTGACAATGTTTAAAAAAAATTTTTTTTTTTTTAAACTCTTTAAAAGACAATTTTATTTTATACTAGTGTTTTTCCATCAATTGTTGATGTGTAAAGCGCATACAGGCTAGTCTTAACTGGCAGCAAAATTTGGTTGTTTTTTTGTTTGTTTTTTTTGACAGAAGGTGCTGCATATTTTATAAAGACATCACAATAAACATTGAGGTCTTTCCAAGAGAATATTCCTGTCTTTATTTATAGTAAGTCAACTAAATTAGCATTTACTGACAATGTTTTTTTTTTTATTTTAAGTGAATTTTTTTTATATTAAATCAAATTTAGCTTTTGTTCATGGTAAAATTTAAGTTGTAACAAAGCAAAAAATATATATTGACCTACATTTAAGTAAAGTTTTTTTCTTGTGACTAAAGAAAATAAATAGATTTAGGTAAAAAAGTAAAAAGTAATATTTAATAATACATTAAACGGCGCGTCAGCTCTTCAGCACGTGATTAATTCTAGCCAATGAGAACTGGAACTGCTCGAACTCTGCATCGTTAATGAGCTGTCATTGTACCGCCCAGCTCTGCACAACCAGGTAAGATTTTTTTAATTTCTCAGTTAATTTCTGAATTTTCTATCAAAATTGGTAAAATTCGTCAAAATGTTTGTGAAATAATTAATAGGAATTACATTACACATATTTTATTTTGATTAGCAGTGTTGCTTGTCGCGTTTTTAAATGACCAACGGTTATAACGGCCGACTAGCCCATTCAGATCGTTTTCTGAGGTAACGTTAATCTCTTGTAATATATCCTTTCAAATTACATATGAATTCATTAAATGTAATTATTTTACCATTTTGGTGTCAATTAGGTTTATTTTCCTTTGCTGTTTTGTTGTTGTTTTGATTACTTAATAACAGCGAGCAGTACTGGAGCTAAGTTCGTATAATGTCTGTTATAAAGTCCTAAATAGCAACATAAACAAGGATTTATATAGCATTAAACAATACCTCGGCTACACACGCTTATTAAATCTCGTTATCATTAATGTATGGCTGTTCATAACCGATAACTTAGGCATCGGTAAACTTCGCGCTGACAGGTAACGAAACAATATAACTTACATTCGCTTAAAGATTATTTCAAAGGTACAGTCATATTACTGTCATGTTAATGTTACTTAAAAATAATAGATTATAATAAATAATATCTTTGTTGGAAGAGTTGCGCGTCTCACACACGAGAGAGAGAGAGAGTCGTTAGCGTAGCCTACGGAATGTACCCATAAAGATGCTCACTGTCAAATGTAATCAGCCATCAATAATTAAACAATCAATTATGAAAATATATAGTGCATGTAAAAATATAGGCCAGGAAATAATATTAAGGTAACTTATTCACGTAATTATGATTTCTCTTGACTGTACCCAGCAAGCAATTTTGCGTTTAAAAGACGTCTATTAGACGTTTCCCTGAGTTAAACATTACGAGATAATGTTTGTCTGCCTGTGCCTGTTCACAAAGTAAATTTAATTTCGCTTAACACTGCGTGTAAGTGAATATTAAAAGCTCTGGGCGTTTTTTGGAATTTTCGCCTAAATTTTTCATATTCAAATTCAAATGTTTGCCCTACACAAATACAATGGAGGAAATAAATAAAAAATGGTTTCATTGTAAAGAAAACCCTTTGAACAAAAAAATATAAGTGTAATTCTTTATAAATAACATTATATACTTTTCAAATATTACAATAAATACAAAAAATAGGCGATTTTGGAGTTTTAAATCAATGTATTTTTTTGAAATTCTGTAATTCAGGTTCTATTAGGCTCAACTCTCTGGAATTTACTTTGTTTGATGCCACTATATGCCAAAAAGTACCAGAAAAAAGAATCTTTCAAATAACTGCTTCTAAACAGGAGTTAGAACATTATTTGTGAAGCGATTGCAAATGTCCAATTTTGCATCGAAATGTGTCATGGTGAGTTTCTCTTGCAAAAACAGGCTTTATAAAACACATTAACCCCACAATCCTATTGTACTCTGTGCCATAAGCACTTTAATTGATTATTTATTGAATTATGTTTCATTTTTATGTTTTTCTAAGTAGTAATATACAAAATGGCACAAGCGAATTGGACCAAACTTGTCATATTGTGATCTCTACACTCAGTTTAATTCTTTCAGGATGCTCAAGACTGTCTACATTATAATATTTATATGGTCTATAACAACCTAAAATAGAATCCATATCCTCCAGCTTTATATCATTCCATTTATATGCATTCTGTATTGGGATAGTGATCACAGCATCTCTCACCTCAGCATCTGTTTCTTCCTGCATCCAGCTAGGCTTGCCTCCGTGGTCCAGCTGAGATAATTCGCTAGCAGGCAGCTACATTCTACATTCACAGCGTCAAACAAACATATGTTAGCTCATCTACACCGCACTGTAATAATCCATGAATATTTACTGTATACTTACTGAAATGCATAATGTACTCTACTTTTCTGTCAGCAAACATTGTATCAGAGTGCTAGTATAGCGAACACGTTTCATAACAAAGGGAAACACTCTCAAACACACGGACAATCTCTCCTAAAGTCTTCCCAGACGCGCGCTCACTGCTCTCCATGGCGCCGCTGGCCGTTCTTCATCATATATAACTTGTAATTTGATAATCATAGACTGAAAGGATCCGAGTCGCGCTCGCTGCAACTCTTCCGTGGCAGAGAACAGCCTCCAATTCTTGCGTTCACGAACTACATTATCCAAAGACCACTGGCTGACCGACTAGATGGAGACCCACCTTTCTCTGGCTCACTGTGTGACGAGGTGGTGTCAGAGTTCACAGAGTCTGTAATGGCCGATCTGAGTGACGTGTAATCTGACCAATTGCAGCCCAGAACTGACCGCAGAGCTCTATAACATCAGAAGGGCTGAATGCGCACTGCAATGAGATGGAGAGCCGTGATCCACTGACGCGCTGGATTCCGTTACCTGGACAGAACGCGAATATCTCACAGATGGAAGCACGCAGAAACCTGAAAATGGTCTTGTTTAAAAGAAGAGATCCTAATCTAAAAGATAATATAGAGTTTGTAGATATTTGTGGCTGTTTGCGGCTAACTGAAGCAGTGCTACGAGTAGAAATTTTACACAATAAAAAATTCAGTTTTTTTTTTTTTTTACATCTCAATTCAATTGAAGCTAATTCGATCTATGATCGTCACACAATGAAATAATCTACATCGTCAAATTCCTGAGAATGAGAGCTTTCTTGTGATATATGACTTGACTTTTTGTGAAAAATATATCAAATACACATTCTTCTTTAAAAAAAGTTCGCAATGGCTAGGCGGAAAATCGTGTGTGGGACGAATACATTTCTAAGCTTAATTTTTCGGCTTTATAAATATGAAAACCAAAAGGAATGGTATTCTTTGTAAAGAAGACACTCCAAGCTTTCAAATGAACCCATATATGGGCTCCTACCATATAAGGAAGGCTATGTAAATGAAGCATAAACATTTTTTAGCGATTTGGACCCGTATCCGGGTCCGCAGAGTTTAACTTTGAGTATTGACACCACAATGTTTGATTAATGTGGCAAGATTTGTAGGCTTTACCTGTCCAGCATCCTTCTGGCACTGTCTTTGAGGTTTCTTCCTTCAACTCTGCACAACTTTGACACCTGAACAACACATGCCAATGTCAGGCGGGTAGTATTATATGTGTCCGTGTACGCGTGTTTACCAACCTTAAACACTGATGCCCATTGACCTGCAAGTTTTCTACTTAACCGAGACGTTGAAATGACGGCTATTGCTTGCTGGGTATAGTTAATCAGCATGTTTATTCATACAAACCTATGTAATAGGCTATTTGACTGATACATTTTTTCTTTTCTTTCCCTTTTTCATTCTCAGATATTATACCATATATTAAATCATTTTTTCAACTTTAGTTTTAAACCATTAACATAATGTTTGTTCTTCTCTCTTTTGCGTATTGATTGTCATCTAGTCCTGATTGCAGAGTTAAGCTCCAGCCCCAATCCTGTACTGCTGAAGCAGCTGATCAAGGTCTTCAGGATTACCACAAACTGCCAGGCAGGTGTGTGGACAGGCTGGAGATAAACGCTGCAGGATGTTGGGCCTCCAGGACACCACTGTTGTAAGTGATCAACCTAGCAGTCAACCTGCATCTTTTCTCAAAGGTGTCTAAAATACATTTTAATTTGTATTGATATATGCAATATTTATTTATTTAATAGGGACCATGCATATTCATGAACATTGTTGTATAAATATACACCATGTAAATATGCCAGAATTAGTAACAATAACTACTTTTCATCTGCAGTCCCTAGGCAGGAAACATAAAACTAACAAAGACAGCCAACAATAATACAACATTCATTCACTATAAATGAAAAGATACACATAATGGTGACATATACATTGACAACAAACAACAAAACAAAACAGAAATACATGATGGAGAAGACATTGTTCATCCATCTCTATACTACACTCAATTTAACAGTGAAAGTATATGGGTGATAAATGTGTGACAATTAAAAATGAATACATCTCTGGTTTTCTAGAAGCCACTGTTTTAAGTGAGTTTTAAAGGTGTTGAATGTAGGACACTCTCTTATTGGGAGGGGCAAACTATTCCAGAGTTTACCGCCTATTATTGACAATACGTTTTGTCCAAAAGTGGTACGCCTAAATGGTATCACACAGTCCCCATTTACAGAGGCCCGTGTGCTACCTCCGCTTTCAAGTCTTTGGAAAAAGCCATGCAGCGGAGGGTGGGCAAGATTATGTAACACTTTATATACCAAACAAACATACTTGAGACGTTTGAAATTGTCAAAGCTTAAAAATGTATGTCTCTCTAAGATGTCGCAATGGTGGAATGACAATGCCTTTTTATCAAAAGTTTTTATGGCTTTCTTAAATAGAGATTCAATACTTTTAAGAGTAGTTGTGCTAGTTAATGACCAATTTGTAAAACAATACTCAATATGTGAAAAGATCATAGTATATAGGAACAACTTGGCAGCTTTGGTGTCAAGAAACGGTCTAACTTGTTTAAAATTCTGCAAATTGAATTTAACTTTATTTGCCACCTTTTTTACATGACGTTTAAATGTTAAGGTGGAGTCATATGTGACTCCTAGATACTTGAAATCATTAACAGTATCAAGCTCCTGTCCTCTAACCCTCAAATTTTGTTTGGTAAACGCCATACAAACTGTTTTTTGGTGTTTAGGTAGAGACATGACTTAGTAAGCCAGTCATCAATGTGAGCCATTGCAGATGTAAGTGTGGATGCGATCTCTTGGTAGTTCTTAGCATATGTAAAGATTACAGCATCATCTGCATACATCTGAACGTCAACATTTTTACATGCCTCTGACAAATCATTTATATACAATGTAAACAGGATTGGACCAAGTATGGAGCCTTGGGAGACCCCTACTGGACATTCACAGAATGGAGACTTTGAATCATTAATACGAACACATTGCTTTCTACTGGACAGGTATGATTTTATCCAGTTGAGAGCATGTTCAGAGAAATTGAAATATGTTAATTTAGATAAAAGAACTTCATGATTAACAGTATCAAAAGCCCGGTCTAGAAAGACAGCACCAACATAAGAACTCTTATCTAGGTACCTTTAACCTCTTATCTAGGTACCTTTAACCTTTTCCAAAAACAATTAGCCGTTTCTGTTGAGTGATGAGCCCTGAACCCAAATTGCATAGGGTGAAATAAATTATTGCTTTTATTGAAATGTTGAATAAGTAATTTAGCCACCTATTTTTCGACTATTTTAGAAACCTGCTTTTCTTTTGGCTCCGCTTTCTGAGGTAGGGCCCCATAACTTTCTTAATTGTTGATGTAAATTGGTCACAGTCACTCTCCAGATCACCTTTAGAGAGGACCCCGTTCCAATCAATCTCACACGTGCCCCGCATTTCACGCCGGTATTGGGGCCCACAGCGGGCTGCCAGCGCGGGGAAGATTTTTTTGCCCGCAGTGGGTCCACACGGGCCCCAAAGGGGCATGTTTGCTGGGTAACTTGATCTTGACCCTTAAGAAACTTTAATTAATGCTGTCACGTAACAAATCTGTTCAAATATCAAATTAAATTAATTTCTAATTACTACATTGAAATAAAAATGTAAAGCCTGTACAAATATTAGTAATCGTGAATAATTGGGAATCATGTAAAAAATTAATAAAATAAAAACAGTGCACATTTCATTTATCTATTATAACATTTATATAGTTTTGTTTGCTTGGCTGTTTCCTTATAAAAGTCCAAAAATGTGTCAAGTTTTTCGTCAGGTGTCTTTTTTAATTATATGATGTCATTTCGTTGCCGTCTTGCCGCGAACCAATCGCTGCATTGCTGATCGTGTTTTCGAGTATCGATACAGAGCCCCTTTTAAACCAACCCATGAACGCGCAATTATCTCAGATAACTCAATCCAGCCATACTAATCATCAACAACAGGTGCGTTCGAAGAACCAAATTAGCCAGATCCTGATTAGCACGATGATATCATCCTGGATGTGACATTTCATCTCGGAATATGAAAAATAAGCGTAATAAGCGACATACGAAGAACGGGCCCCTGGTCCGGGTCTCATTAGAGAGAAGGAAAATAAAAGCTAAAATGTTTATATACAAGTTTGTTTTACTTCAGTCACTTTTATAATTTAGTCTTCAAATTAAGCAAGTTATTCATTTTCTGCTACATCTATTTATTTTTATATATGCAATAGGCCTACATGTATTTGACAGTTTATGAAGGAGAGGCTAAGTGCAATATCATATTCTCAATAATCTGTATTGTAAGAACATGCCCATATCTTTAAACCTACCTGCATTTTTATCCTGCACATTAAAGGTAGAAATGTTTTTTTTTTGTAGTCAAAAATAAACCATCCCTTATAAATAACCTAATAATCCAATCCCTGGGCCTGAGATCTCAGTGGATACTCATGAACATTTTTTAGGTACTCTTGAGATATTTCTTGAGATTCAAAGAGTTTTCTTTTTTGTCAAAGATTGAAAACATTAGATCTCAAATACCTCATGTAGCTTGCTATCCCTCTGCTCTTCCTTGTTGTGTTTGATCAGTTCAAACTTCTTCATCTTTCTACCTTGGCTAAAACAGTTGAGGCCATTGGATTCCCCACTTGATATTGTCCTATCACGACGGATCAAACAAGCGTTTGATGTAGTTGGGCCTAGTGATTTATCAATAATAAATAGCTACCTTGCATCAGGGACTCTTCCTGCCTTTTTTTAAGCGTTCTGTAGTGCAGCTTTAAATAAATACTAAATTAGATCCAACAGATTATTCAAACTATAGGCCTATTTCAAAATTAGCTTTTCTCTTGAAAGTGCTGGACACGCTGTTCTTATTCACCTGCAGTCTTCTTTTAATAGGAATTCTTTAAAGTATTCCAGTATGGGTTTTGTGAGCATCATAGTAGAGAGTCTGCACATTTGAAATTTCTCAACGATGTTTTGCTAACTGTAGATGTCTCAGACTTTAGACTCAGGTGATGCTGCTGTTTTGCTTTTAATAGACCTTTGTGCAGCCTTTGACACCACAGACCATGAAACTCTTATTGCACGGCTTAAATCTTTGGTAGAGATTCGTGGCACTATTTTAAACTTGTTTAAGTCCTATCCAACCAATAGGAGCTTTTCCATTACCCTGGGTGAATTGACATCATCTTCGGCCTCTCTTACAGGTGGGATCCCTCAAGGATCCATTTTGGGACCTATTTTGTTTTCATAGTACATGCTTCCAATTGGATCTATTTTTTGAAAACACAGTGTTGTTTCACTGTTATGCCGATGATAAACAAATATGTGCCAGTAAAGAAGGGAGGCAACTTCTTGCATGCCTAAAGGATCTGAAAACACGGTTGACTGAATTTCCTGCACCTAAATGAATGCAAAACTGAGACTATTGTTTTTTCACCTTCTAATGCATCTGGGTCCACTAATATTGATTTAGGCTCTTTATGTGTTTATGGTAAATCCATGGTAAACATTTTTTAGTATTTTTTCAAAAAGTATTTTTTGATGACTCTTTGATTAAATTTGACAAACATTAATGTTGCCAGATCAGTTTTCTTTCCAATTAAGAATACTGGCAAAGATAAAGCGTTCTTATCCTTTTGTGATTTTGAAAGGGTGATGCATGCTTTTGTCTTCTTGCTTGGACAACAGTAATTCCCTGTATGTAGGGATTTGTCAGTTCACGCTGTCACAATTACAGATTGTCCAGAATGCTGCTGCTAGATTGTTGACAGGTTCACAGAAAACTGGACCATTTTGTCATCTTTGCATTGGTTGTATATAGGTTATAGCCGTTATAGGTTTGATTTTAAGGTTTGCTTTTAAATCTTTAAATGACCTTGCACCATCTTATCTTACCATCAAGATCACTCAGGTCCTCTGACCAGAAGCTCCTGATTGTTCCTAGGTCGAGCCAGAATTCACATTTCCTTCACTTTTTAGAATACTGTTCTGTCATTAATGAATAACTAGGAACAAATTACTAATGCACTATTAATATTATAGTAACTATGATTAACTAAAAAGAAACTCTAATTAACTAATCAGTAAGTAAAAGCACTGTTGAAAGTGGTAGTTCACTATTAGCTAATCAATTACTAAAAAAAAAATGTAATAGCCTCCCTAGATAAAATTTATAAAATGTGCTAAATGTTGCATGTTTAAAAATGGATATAATAACAAAAAATGCCAAATGCACCAGCCCTGACTGAAAATAGAAACTAGTCAACTAGAACCTAAAAGACAGAAATTAATTGATGTTCATGTGAAGTGGAGACTTCAGCTCAACTTTACTGACATCTAATGGTGGAACAGTGTATCCGACTTGAACCCAGCAAGCAATAGCCGTCATTTCAACGTCTCGGTTAAGTATAGTCGTCTCGGTTAATATTAAAGGGATAGTTCACCCAAAAATGAATATTTGATGTTTATCTGCTTACCCCCAGGGCATCCAAGATGTAGGTGACTTTGTTTCTTCAGTAGAACACATTTGATGATTTTTAAGTCCAACCGTTGGAGTCCATCAGTCTTATAATGGATAGCAATGGTAACAAAGTCTATGAGAGTAAAAAAAACATGCACAGACAAATCCAAATTAAAACCTGCGGCTCGTGACGACAACACTGAATTAGTTACAAATCCGATCGTCATATCTACAGAATTAAACTACTCACGAGTAGTTTACGTTAATGGGTGTTGTCGCGGGAGGAGAAAACGACAGACACCGTTTATTAACAGAAAATAAGCAAGTGTCCAGAAAAAAGGGAATCAAGTGTCCAAAATAAACAGGGGATCTGGTGTCCTCGTCGTGCTGCGGGGTTCGAGAAGGGAAGGGCAGTGGTCAGGAAGGAAGGAAGAGTCCAGGTAAGGGACGGAGTCCGGCGGCCGCACGCTCTCCTCTCTCCGGTCCGGGGCGCGAGGGCGGCGGCTTCTATCAGCGGCTTCGTCCTTCTCTCTGCTCACGGCGCTTGAAGGGACTAGACGGCCCAGCATCCTTGCCCGACGGCCGTGTAACGGCTGCGGTTCTCGTCCGGACTGCGGGTCCGGCAGCTCACGACTCTGGCGGCACGGGAGT
>NW_015507285.1:37470-48048 GCF_001515645.1 Sinocyclocheilus grahami
GCTCAGAAGTCAGTTTGAACAATCCGGATAAGCGCAAGTAAGTACCATTTTGATTAGCCGCCGTACCTACAATGACTGTGCACTGTGTAAATGTGCAATGAGTGACGTATACGCGCGAACGATCACTTCCGGCGCTTACGTAAACTCGTAAACTACGCCAGAGCGCGTACACACCTCGCACTGGAAGCCGTGCGCATGCTCAAAGCAGTTGGACATAGTGGTGTATTAGAGGTAAAAAAGGATATAAATACTGTTCGGTTTCTGGCACAAACCGATCGTTTCGTGTCTTAGGACATCAATGTGTCGTCACGAGCTGCAGGGTTTAATTTGGATTTGTCTGTGCATGTTTTTTTTACACTCATAGACTTTGTTACCATTGCCATCCATTATACGACTGATAGACTGCAACGGTTGGACTTAAAAATCATCAAATGTGTTTTACTGAAGAAACAAAGTCACCTACATCTTGGATGCCCTGGGGGTAAGCAGATAAACATCAAATTTACATTTTTGGGTGAACTATCCCTTTAAGTATATTAGCTCGTAGTCCGAGCGGCTATCTGTAGCCCACTTATAATCAAACTTGATTCACTGTAGTTTTTGGCCAGACAGCACATGAAGTAAAAAACAAAAACAAACAAAAACTCTCCAAAACAACTTTTCCTCACTAAAGCTCTCATCTTTGACAAAGTCCATCATTTATTTTAATTATTATATTGACTTTATGACTGAACAATGGCTTGTTAGATACAGAGAGAGCATGAGCTAGAAACCTCAAAGACAGTGCCAGAAGGATGCTGGACAGGTAAAGCCTACAAATCTTGAAACATTAATCAAACATTGTGGTGTCAATACTCAGTAAGTAACAACGCAAATCAGAAATGTAAAAAATAATTCCTTTACTAGTCATCTTGAAATGTCAAACTTTATCCGCAATTGTTAACCACCTCAATCTGTATTATATTTTAGGGTTTTAAAAAAATTCCCTCACGTCCAAATTCAACATGAAGGGGGGTGAAGGTATATATGGTGATACACTATATATCTCGTTTTTGTTTTTAGTAGGCATCCAAGCAAAAGAGAATGACTCCCTGTCACAATTAGTGTAATCAAAGTAAAAAAATTATGTCAAGCTTTTCTTGTGCTTTTTCTTTTTCTTTCCTTATTTGGCAGATGCTGTGATGACCAACTTCCCGGCAGCAACAGAATTGGACTTGAGGAATGCAGTTGGGAGGCATTTTAAACAAGAAACAAAACCAATAATTAATAATTTCCTTTAAGTTCGCTGTTGGTTGTTTTATTTGTTAAAATAAGTAAACCAACAAAAGGATTAATCTTTTTTATGTTGTCATTCATGTTTTAATGTTAAGTGTGATAACATGCTCTTGATTTGTATTAGATTTTTTTTCTTTTAAATATCTTATTTAAAATATTTTATTTTTTCGTTTTTATATTTTTATTATCTTAAGTTGTTAAAAACTCCAGATTTTTTATCATAATATTTATATTTAAGTGTATTGTATTTATAAAATATTATTTTGTCATTAATTATATTGCATTTTTTATAATTTTGTATTGTCTTAAGTTGTCCAATTTGTTAAAAATTTTATTTTTCTTAATAAAAGCTGTATATTTAATTTGTTTGGATGGATTGCCATTTTGTTGTCTATTAGATGTATATAATAGCGGTCTATTTGATGACTAGTCTATTCTTGGGCTATGATTTGACATCTATTAGATTTTCACTGACAGCCCAAATTTAGCCTCGTTTTAGCCTAGACTGCAGTTGGGAGGCATTTTAAACAAGAAACAAAACCAATAATTAATAATTTCCTTTAAGTTCGCTGTTGGTTGTTTTATTTGTTAAAATAAGTAAACCAACAAAAGGATTAATCTTTTTTATGTTGTCATTCATGTTTTAATGTTAAGTGTGATAACATGCTCTTGATTTGTATTAGATTTTTTTTCTTTTAAATATCTTATTTAAAATATTTTATTTTTTCGTTTTTATATTTTTATTATCTTAAGTTGTTAAAAACTCCAGATTTTTTATCATAATATTTATATTTAAGTGTATTGTATTTATAAAATATTATTTTGTCATTAATTATATTGCATTTTTTATAATTTTGTATTGTCTTAAGTTGTCCAATTTGTTAAAAATTTTATTTTTCTTAATAAAAGCTGTATATTTAATTTGTTTGGATGGATTGCCATTTTGTTGTCTATTAGATGTATATATGTAGGTATTCATTAGCTGTCTATTTGATGACTAGTCTATCCTTGGGCTATGGTTAGACGTCTATACAATTTTCACTTACAGCCCAAATTCAGCCTTGTTTTAGCCTAGGCCTATATTCAATGTCTATTAGATGTATATATGTAGTTGTTTAATAGCGGTCTAATTGATGACTAGTCTATTCTTGGGCTATGGTTAGACATCTATTAAATTTTCACTGGCCCATATTTAGCTTTGTTTTAGCCTAGACGTCTGGGCTGTGTTTAGACGGCTAATAGACGTCTTTTAAATGCAAAATTGCTTGCTGGGAATGCCCACATATTACTGCAAGAGAAAGAAAGACAGAGAGAGAGATGTTTCTAATTTTGATGTTTCTCAAGAAGACAGTGTTTTCCTCCTGGAATCAGACCCAGACTGCCAGTCACCTGGGTCTTCAGTGTTTTGTTCTTGTATTTTGATGCTGTAGATGTATGTTTAAAAATCTTATACATTAAAATAAAAACAAAATGCCAATGATTTATTTTCATCAGAAATAAAGTTTGGCTGGATAATGTTTGGACCACGACAAAGTACTGTGCTGTGGCGGTTCCATGGTACCATAGTAAATTATTATCATAGTACTTCAATGGAATTTCAGGGGTGAGGAAGAGTCATTTTTAAGGGTTCACTGAAGCTACTTTATAGCTCTACCTTTTTACATACAGCTCACAGATCATAACCAACACATTTGTCTTTGAAAAAAAAGCCTATTACTCATTATCCAAAAATGGGGGAGGGCGGGGGTGAAAGTACCATTCTTAAGAAAAACTTAATTTTAAAAGATAATGTTTTAGAAAGAGATATATTTTTGCTGTGGTCAATAACTCACAAGTGTGGGCTATCAATACCAGGTGGTATTTTGTACAAATGTGGATAATTTTACTTTGAACATAAGTAGCACATTGTTACTTTCGCTCCCGTCAGTTGGGACGAAAGTAATACACAGATGGGTCAAAAGTAACACAACAATACAAGCTAGATTTTTTGTTACTCTTGTTTTTATTAAATACACCTGACTATGACCTTGTTAATATGTAACTGCAAACATATTTTGTCCTTTATCTTTGGAAAAAAACAAAACAAAAATAACGACTTTATTCCACATTTTCGTCTCTACTTGTCACTTGTGGATCGCGTTCACGACAGCACCATGACGTGAGATTGTGGCGGCGCCTGCGCTGACCCAGATCCGGCGTGATGACGTCATTACACCAGATCTGTGTCAGCGCCACCACACGCTCACGTCATGGTGCTGTCGTGAACGCGATCCACAAGTGACAAGTAGAGACGAAAATGTGGAATAAAGTCGTAATTTTAGTTTTCTTTGTGCAAAAAAAGTATTCTCGTAGCTTCGTAACTTTACAGTTGAACTCCTGATGTCACACGGACTACTTTGTCGATCATCTTGGTACTTTTCTGGACCTTGAACGTGGTAGTTACCTTGCTGTCTATGGGAGGGTCCGAGAGTCCTCAGATTTCATCAAAAATATCTTAAATTGTGTTCCGAAGATGAACGAAATTCTTATGGGTTTTGAACAACACGAGGGTGAGTAATTAATGACAGAATTTTCATTTTTTGGGTAAACTAACCCTTTAAGAATCACTTAGGCTACCTCTGGGCGATTCATGATCAGGTAGATCTTGAACCGCACGCTCACGCCAGAAAACTACTAATTGACCAAAATGCTTCGTTTGACTTTTCGGAGATCTGAATTTCTGCCTATTGAATTTTAGAATATTGAATTTGATGTTCTGAATTTCCTCTTCATCTTGAAAACTTGAAGCTGTATTTTTTTTTTTTAACTGGACTTGCTGTCTAAGATTTCAGAACAAAAAAATTGCTGTTTGAAAATACATGTCTATAAAACTCTGCCATGTCAACCATGTCTACTCTGATTGACACAACCAATAAAATCTTTAGAATCAGCTGTGGGGTGGAGTTTCCACTGAACTGGATTGGAAGAAAAAAAATGTGCATGCGTGTCATGTGCCTGTCTGTCATTAGGTGCGTTCGACTTGAACCACGGGCCACAGACGGCAGTCAATGAGAGAAGCCGCTTGCAGTCGGGGGTTGAAAACGGAGCATCAAGCCGACACTTTCTGCTCCCGTTAGTGACGCTCGCGCGGTGTTTGCATACTCTATCACAGATGAAGTGAATTAAATGCAATTATTTGTCAAATATACAGACGTTTCAGAAACGTTTTCATGAGCAACAGATATACTGATTATATACTGCTTAATACATCGCCATCTGTTCAAGAATAAAGTTCGACGTAAATACTATTTATATACTACACTCTAAAAAAATGCTGGGTTAAATACAACCCAGTGCTGGGTAAAATAGGGACAAACCCAGCAAGTGGGGGAATATATGCTTTCATCAGTGTTTTATTATAAACGTGACTCAATATAACATTGCGACTACAGGTAAAAAGCTTTTACTGTTCTAAAAGCACATATTTGTGGCTATTATTGGAATTGAAAAGGTTAGAATAAACCCGAAACACACGTGATAGTTGTCATGCGGTGAATCTGGCCAATCGTGAAATGGCTGTGTGATTCTCGTTTTCCATTTTTTAAACCATTATTCAGAAAGTGAAAGTAAAGTTTAGACTGCTGGAGCTCAAAAAGTGAAAATGGATTCACTATCGGCAGATTATTTTTCTTGTCCTGTGTGCTGTGAAATCTTCAAGGATCCTGTTGTTTTATCATGTAGTCACAGTGTCTGTAAAGAGTGTCTTCAACAGTTTTGGAGAAGCAAGAAAACTCAGGAGTGTCCTGTCTGCTGGAGAAGATCCTCAAGAGATGAACCTCCATGTAACCGTGTGTTAAAAAACTTGTGTGATCTGCTTCTGAAGGAGAGAAATGAGAGGTGTTCATCAGGATCTGAGGAGATCTGCAGTTTACACAGTGAGAAACTCAAACTCTTCTGTCTGGAGGACAAACAGCCTGTGTGTTTAGTGTGCAGAGATTCACAGGAACACGACAATCACAAATTCAGACCCATCAGTGAAGTTGTTGCATCATATAAGGTAGGACATATATCCTTTGTTTAATATGTAATTAACGATAGTCACAAACAGATATCATTACATTCATATGCCCAGTATTTCTGTTTGTCGTTTTGCTCAACTTTATATATCATATGTATCAACTGGAGTATAGGCTATATATATATATATATGTGTGTATGTGTGTGTGTAACATTCCAGGAGGAGCTCAATACAGCACTGAAGTCCTTACAGTGGAGACTTAAATGCAGAGAAAAAATCAAAGGAGAGATTGAGGAAACAGTACAACACAACAAGGTGAGGAAACAGAAACAGGTTTAAACACGTCTATTTATTATTAATGACTATCCACATTTTAGAAAGAGAGAAGCCATCAGATAACACAAATGAAACGATGAGCCCAGCTAAAAAAAATGTTTTTGTTCTAAGAACATTTTCCAAATTTTTCTTAGTTTTCTTAATGTTAGTGGAATGTTTTTAAGGTTAGTATGATTTACCGGAAACATAATTTCAACTAAATTTTTATTAACAACGTAACATTCTAGGAATATTGATTTGTAATTTGATATTGATTTTATGTCCCAAGAACATAAACATATCTAGTTTCCTCAATGTTAAAAGACCATCTTTTAAAGGTTAGTATGATGTTCCTGAAACATTTTTTTAACTTGCTAACCTCTTGTGAACACTATTAAACATAAGATAACTTTATACAAACATTCTATTAACACACTGGATGAACGTTCATTTATAAACTTGGAACAACCTTGCCAGAATTTTAGCCAAAGTTCTAGGAGAATGAGGTAGCAACCAAAAATCTTATATTTTATTTTCTTCAAAGTCGCCACCCTTTGCCTACAACAGCTCTTGATGCATACAACTGCATGATGTTAATTTTTTACCCGACTCACACTTGGAATGGAATTGCATATGTCAACACAGGAGGTTGACACATGCGCTCTAGACAGATTCATCTTTGTCCTGTTTCTGCACTATTTTTCTGCAGAAGGTATGACCAATAAAAAAATATCTTTGTACTCTTTTAAACTAAAGTTGCAGCTGTCTCATAACCCCCTCACACAACCACTTGTCAAAACAGGTGTCTGTTTGTTGTTGCATTCTCCGGTATTTTGTTGTTGTTGTTCCATCTCTTTAGTTTCATTTTCTACTGTGAAACAACAGCCAGGGCTAGTGTTGGCAGCTTGTGGAACAACCGATTAATGTGAAACAAAATCAGTGTGAATGTGCGACCTGCGCATACAAAGTACAGGCAGTTGGATGAATGAATGTGTTGTTGAAGTGTTACAAATGCATTCAAAGCAATTTTAAGAAAAATAAATTCAGCTTGTCAAGACATTTGTTGATGCGTGTTGTATGAGGTGATTACAGTGAATGTGATTTGATTTCAGTCTCAAGCTGAGCACACAGAGCTTCAGATTAAACAGCAGTTTGAGAAGCTTCATCAGTTTCTCAGAGATGAAGAAGAAGCTACAATCACTGCACTGAGGGAGGAAGAGGAGCAGAAGAAGAAGATGATGAAGGAGAAGCTGGAGGAGATCAACAAACACATCTCAGTTCTTTCACACACAATCAAGGACACGGAGGAGATGATGAAAGACAATGACCTCTGCTTTCTGAAGGTCTGATTTCAGATCATGGATTGATTGATTGATTGATTGATTGATTGATTGATTGAGTTGTTGATGATAAATTGTGTGTTTGTTCTGCAGAAGTTTCCAGTCTCGATGGAAAGGTGAGTGATCTGCTGGTGTCTCTGGTCTCTCTGCTTCTGATCCAAAGCCACTGCAGTTCTGACTCCTGAATGTTGTTCCAGAGTCCAGATCTCACAGCCGGATCCACAGACACCTTCTGGAGCTTTGATTCATGTGCCACGTTACTTGGGCAACCTGCCCTTCAGAGTCTGGAAGAAGATGCAGGACATTGTCCAAAACAGTGAGTCTGGAGAAGATCTGTGCTCTTACACATACACTGTAAATGAGAAAATTGAATTTGCTTCAAGGAATATGCAATAAGTATTATATGTGTATTATGTAAGTGACAGTCCATGGCTAGCTGTGCAGTAAATTATTTTAATACACAACATGACAGCAAAGAACCACTCAACATGAAGCTGTGAATTATCCCATTTATACCATAGTCATTTTCCAGCATTGGCAAGTTAAATCTATTATCTTTCTAGCGCAATATTTGACAGGAAGGGTTAGGATGGTTATTTTAATCAGTTACAGCTCGTTAAATCTCTAGTATACTGCCTGCTTTAAATCATACACAAAGATGAAGTATAGTGCAGTAAGCTCACATTTATTTGAAAGTTGTGTGTAGGGCTGTCGCGGTTAGGAAATTTCCCTTGCGGTTATTATGGGTGGCTCAATAGCATGATACGCGGTGTTACCGCGCTTTTTTTATTTTTTATTTTTACAAACCTTATTTATCCTGATTTTACTGCATACAAAGCTCTATTGTTGCGTTATTATGTAGCATATATTGTTGCTTTTTAACTGACAGAGAGACACGTTTTAAAACATTTTTGTTTATTGTTAAATGCCAAACCGCAATAAGAACATGCCTTTTCCAATTTAAAAAACAAAAGATACAAAAAAATTCTAAAGTATCAAATGAAAACAAGCAATAAGGAAATCCTTTTTCCAATTTGAAAAATTAAAGAATTCTAAAGTATCACATGAAAACAAAGTGTTGGCCTAAGTGAAAATACAGAGAATAAACAAAATATTACTTAAGCGTTAACTAATGTGATTTAGACCTGGGTTATCATGTCCTTGTTTCTCGCTAGGAAAACCAATATATTAACCTTTTGTGGTTTCAGGGAGGATCGCACGGGGGTAACAATATTCCCGGCGGCACTGAAAACCCTTTCCGACGGTGTGCTCGTTGCACAAATACACATGCTGAGATAATGAACCGTTAGACTCATATAAGGAGTCATATTGACACTTGACCACATATCAGTTGTGGCAGAAAAGTAGTCGACATTCAAAAGCTCCCTTTTGATCGATGTCTTTACCGTGTTGTACATTTTCGGCACAGCAGTCTCTGAAAAGTAGGTTTTGCCCGGCAACTCGTACTGCTTGTCGAATTTTTGAAGCATCGACTTGAATGCAGGTTTCTCCACCGTATTGAATGGAACCATCTCCTCAACTAGATACTGCGTAACAGCGGCTGTAAGGCATTTATACCTGTTACTTTCACGGTTGTATTTGACAGATTTCGCAAAGGCTTCAGCTACTCCTAACTGTCGGCTGGTACCGGCCTCAGCTGTTCTTTTTGATGTTGCTCTGCGACCTGATGCTTGAGGAGGCAGCTGCGCGTCAATGGCTGGATGACAGTTAGCGAGATGACACCTCAAATTAGATGTATTGCTGCGTGTCACAGGGACCTTTTTGCAGCAAATTTTGCATATCGGTTCATCTAAATTTGCTGGCTCTCCCTTTTCATTGGGTTGAAAGCCGAAATGTTCCCAAACTGGCGACGTGACATTAGGTTTTTGGACGAGAGCGCCTGCCATTGTTTCAGTATTCAAAATCAACGAAACCCCAGATACAAACAGTTCGCGGGAAAATAACAAACCTCTTGTATCATTATTAATTTATTTAACATTCAATGCACAGTGATGAATTGTAAAACCGAAAGAAGGCCACAGCCTTATGAAAAAAAAAAAGTGAACACTGCGGTTGCCGCGGTTTCTGCGGTTGCTTTCCTTCCTCTGCGGTTTGCTTGTCAATAGCGCGGTATTACAATATTGCGGTTATCGCGACAGGCCTAGTTGTGTGTGTGAATTACTAGGGCTGCCCTTGACTAAAGATTTTTCTGGTCGACTAGTAGTCATTCACCTTAAGCGATTAGTCGACTAATCACACGTTGTCATGCAGTACGCACGTTACTATTCAGCTTCCACACTCCGCACAGTCACTTGAATAGTGCACATTTTTCTCGATTAACATTAGATTGAGCAGCCATGTAAAGTTGTTTCTACTTAGATATTTCAGATAAGTCATATTTGAGTGTTTGGATGCCCTGCCCGATGTATTACCACATAGACAAGCCGTTAACGATCTGTCCGTCTCGGACTGTGTGACTTCGCTACTTCCTGTGAATTTGTAATTTTTTTTCTGTGACTAAGCAACTAATAACATTTTGGTCGACCAAGCCTCTTCTCCTCTTCTCAATTAGCTGTCCAGCAGCTATCAATAGTACGTATTCGTCATTTAAAAGGAGAAACCAAAACAAGGATATACGAGATATACGCAGATATGCGAAATGTAAACAAAGCAGTGCTTGTTTACCATTTTAATATCAGTTATGTTAACATTCTTCATTTTAAGCGGCTCATGTTGTTATGAAAATATTCACATATTGGAATTCACATGACATTAGAACAGCCCTCTGTCTGTGCCACCTTCATTTATTTACTAGTTTTCATCACTTTCACTTTAATTCTCGGGCACTGACTCATTCGCTAAACTGAACATCCAATCAGAGTTCTCACTTGCGCCGATGGCCCCGATGCCGATTCAACATGTTGAACACACCAGACATTCAACAAGTATAACCGACCAACAAGAACTGAAAGGACTAGGGCTTTTGAAGGCAGGATAATTGGGGAGAAACGAGACACACCTGGAATCAAATTAACACAATCAACATGAGGAAGAAACTTGGTCACATGGGCAAAAACACACACAATAGTCCATATTCCTGACACCTCCATGCTGAACGTGACTGAATTTGAAAGCAAAAGTAAAAGCATAGGGCAGATATCCGGGAGGAGGCTGGCAGACAGAGACCAGGGGGGCGACGAAGGAGGGAGGACCCAGGAGGGACCCAGAGCAAGAGGAGCACAGCAGGACCCAGGCCACAGCCATGATGTCGACCCACGGTGGAGCCGACGGAGGGAGGAGCCATGGAGGAGGAATGGCCGCCGACTCCAGGGGTCGGCGGAGCAGGTGGTGGAGGAGCCCGAGGCGGAGATGGAGAGCAGATGAGCTAGGGCGACGGGGAGCCTGGCGGAGCTTGTGGACTGCCGGGCCACGACGGAGAGGAGGGAGCTAGGAGCCATGGTGGAGCTGAAGGGTCGAGGCCGAGGCGGAGTCCAGGCCTCGGAGGCTAGAGGCGGAGTCAAGGGAGACGCCAGCCATGGCGATGTTGGAGGATGGCAGTCCCGCGGGGCTCGCACCGCAATGATGGTGGGCTGAGGGCGAGCAGAAGGGCTGCCAGACGACAGCGGTGGAGGAGGCTGGAGCGGGTGGGAG
>NW_015507285.1:48609-48833 GCF_001515645.1 Sinocyclocheilus grahami
TCGGTTTGCGTTTCCACTGCAGTTTAGTATCGCTTTAGAGTGGGCGGGACTATTCACATGTCGTTATAGTTGCGCCGCCTCTACTGCTCTACTCCTAAAAACGTCTTCATTCCGCGTCGCCCCATCAAGCTCTCGCTGGGTCCGCTCCTCTGCTATCAACGAGAGGAACGTCTGTACTTCCTCAACAGGCGGAACAGCCACTTTTTGGTTGTTAAAAAAAGGTG
>NW_015507285.1:49249-74516 GCF_001515645.1 Sinocyclocheilus grahami
CCAAAAGTGAACCGTACCGAGCCGTACCGTGCCGTACCATGCAGTGTAAAAGCGCCACTTGACTGACGTCACGGCCTCTGGCTCCGCGGCGATACCCAGCTCTGTCGCTCTCTCTAGCGATGGCTCGTCGGTCGCGGCGGGCTCTGGCTCTCCGACTGTGGTCGGCTCGGGCATCGGGGAGATGGTGGGCTGGCCTCTGGGTTGGGACTGGCACTGGCGATTAATTCCTGGGAACCGGCGGGGAATGGAGATCCATTTCTCGCCAGTGTCCACCCCACAAAGGCAGCGAATTCAGCTCGAGGGCCATCTTCAGACGACAGCGCTCTGCACGCACTGTTGAGGCTGGCATCATAGAACGCGCAGAGCACATCGTCCGGAATAGGTGGTGAGATGGGCCACAGCCAGAAACAGTCTGGTATGACCCTCGAGCGAATTTTCCCTCTGCTCCAGCAGGAAGAGGATGAATTCGGGGCGAATGAGGGGATCCATAGGGCACACAACAGAAACGAAAAACTAGGTAAAAAGAGAAACCAAACGGAGGTAACTGTATCGGTCGGGTCTTCTGTCACAATTCACTTGGGGAGCAAGGAACGAGGAAACGAGGAGTACTTGAATAACACAGTCTTTAATAATCCACAGGAAAACCGAGAACAAGGACATTCAACAAGTATAACCGACCAACAAGAACTGAAAGGACTAGGGCTTTTAAAGGCAGGATCATTGGGGAGGAACGAGACACACCTGGAATCAAATTAACACAATCAACATGAGGAAGAAAGTGGGTCACAGGGGCAAAAACACACACAATAGTCCATATTCCTGACACCTCCATGCTGAACGTGACTGAATTTGAAAGCAAAAGTAAAAGCATAAAACCAGCACTCATACGCAAATCATTTGCATGCTTTCCTTAGTGTCAGCAACTGTTCACAATTGCAGATTGCACGCTTCCCACCCGAACTGCCCCCAATGTAACTTCAGCAGATGCTGACCCCCCTAGAAATATACCCCCCCTCCCAAAGTATTTTTTTAGATTACACTTTATTTTAAGGTGTCATTGTTAAAGTGTAATTATACATTTAAGTACTGAGTAATATTAATTAACTACATGTGCTTACTGTATGGTTAGGGTTATAGTAAAAACATATGTACACAGTAAATACAAATATGAAATGAGAAATTTAAATGTTAGTACATAGTAGTTAAGGACACAAAGTGGGAATCAAATATTTACTGTAACAACACTGACAGTGATCAGAAGAAAATGTCTGATGCATAGGATCAATAGGGACGAGTGCTCATAATTTATAATAATCTGTGTATGGTTCACTCTTGATCATCATATGAACATCAGAATAAAATCACCTGTTGATTGTGTCTCATCAGCTCCTGTGATTCTGGATCCAAACACAGCTCATCCATCTCTCGTCCTGTCTGATGATCTGACCAGTATGAGTTGCGACTTGACCAGTGAACTGCTTCCTGATAATCCAGAGAGATTCGACATCTATCCCTGTGTTTTGGGTTCAGAGGGTTTTAACTCAGGAACACACAGCTGGGATGTGGAGGTTGATGAACGTTCTTCCTGGAGTGTTGGAGTAACTACAGCATCAAAACAAAGAAAGGGACGTGTTTTCTTTAACACTGATGTATGGAGTGTGCAGTGTGGACCATTTCAACTGCCTGGCTTTCGTGTTAAACAGAAGCTTGAGTGTGTGAGAGTTGATCTGGACTGTGAGAGAGGAACTGTGTCATTCTCTGATCCTGTAACTAACACACATCTACACAAATTCACAACCACCTTCACTGACACTGTCTTTCCTTTCTTTTATAGTCATTTTCCACTTAGTGTCTTACCGTTCAATAGTTAGTAAATGTTACACCTGCAGGCAGGGCCATATGCAGGGTTTTATAAATTCCAAGGTCCAAGAATTGAGGATATATATATATATATATATATATATTTTTTTTTTTTAAATATGTGCATTTTAAGTTGTTTCAAGGACAAAAATAACAAGCTTTAAAACCATGTCAGTGGGCAGTAACGTTAACCGTTTGTCAAGCAGAAAACAGATTCTCAAAGGTTTTTTCTTTTTATGAGGAATTTGTATGAGCATCAATGATCAAATAGTTTCAGCAACTTGTTTCTTTCCTGAATTAATCAGTGTTTTAGAACTAATCGATTCAATGAATAATTAAATTGCTCACCCATAGACTTGTTGCCACCTACTGGCTTAAAGGGGTCAGGAACTGAGAAATCTAAATTCTCTTGATCTTTTGACAGATAAGAGGTCATTTTATAAAAACATCCTGTAAGTTCCAGAACTCAAAACTTTATTGTTAGTCTAAAAACAGCTTATATTGAAGCCAGTCTGTTAAAACTGTAGGTTGTGGAATGTGTCACTCTATGATGTAATAGTGTGGATAAGCACCGCCTCAGCAGAAGAAGATCAGTGCCTGCTTCTATGTACATCGCTGCCTGCACAGAGACATACAGATCTGTGTGTACTAGTGTTAAATGCTACTGTTTTTGACAGCGTTGACAACGTTTATGACAGATAATATCATGATAATTTTTGCGTTACCCTTACCGAATGCCGTATTCTGTCAGCAAAAACCTGTCCATGGGCTTTTTTGATTGCTTTAAGTTTAAGTGCGGGCGGCATTGTTGCCAGATATTGATACTAAAACAAACAAAAAACTAAAAATAAACCAAAATTATTTCCAATCTTTTGCAAATAAGATAAGATAAAGATATCGCTGACTCTAAACGGCAACTTTCTACTTTATAACTTTTAAATTAAGTGGAAAAGACAAGTCTAAAAACGCTTATAATAGCTGGACCTTTTTTTATGTAAAAATCTTGATAGCATTATAAGTGGACCTCAGAGAACAGTAAAAAATAATAATAAATGAAGGTAGTTCATGACCCCTTTAATGTTGCAAGTTGCACTGAAGTAACTGAAAAATCACCTCTGCTATTTAGACTGTCAGTTTGTCTGAGTCATGCAAACACAGACAAGCAGAGTCATACAAACAGTGAAACCTCCCAGTGCTTTTGATTTTTGTCTGTGTCAGTGAATAAAGCAAACATAGGGTCAAATTATAGTTTTTGTTTTAAGAATTCTCAGACAAGTGAATTTACTAAAGGGTTCCAGGAAAGCTAGGATCGAAGGACTATATAGTACAGTAGTTTGCGAACTTACTGACCGAGAAGATTTGCCACTTGAAATTTAGGGAGGAGTCGAAAAGGGCACTTAAGTTGTACATTTTCTGATTTCACGTAATTCTCGCACAGTGTTCGTTTGCTGTCTTTATTTCTGATGAAGTTGCTTAAATGTATCTTACAACTAAACATTTAAGACGTTTACATGTGGTAACGAAGCCTTTTCATTCAATAGCGCCTATGTACAAAAATAAAGTTCAACATAACAGTACTATTTACTAGGTAGACCTGCAAAACAATTAGTCGTGATTAATCAATTCAAAATAAAAGTTTGTTTACATTCTATATATGTGTGTGTGTACTGTGTATATTTGTGTATATATAAATACACACAAATTAAGGAAAATATGTTAAAATGTAAAATATTTATATATAATATTAATTACCGTATTGACCTGAATATAAGACGATGTTTTTTTCTTGGAAATACATCTGAAAAAACGTGGTCGTCTTATATTCAGGGTCTAGACTTTGACATGTCAATAATACACCCACAACAATAGGTGGCGCCAAATACGCATAAAACGAGTGTGCCATGAAATACGTAAATGCGTGTTGTAAAGATCATGACCAAACTCCCTTTGTGATTTTAAAACGTAAGACAGTACCCAGATTTGAAGACTCAGTAAGATTTAACTTCTACTGTTAATAAGATTTTGGTAGGCTACTATTAGATGTATAGCCTAAATGTCCTAATTCAGATGGGCTACCTGTTTTTTTTTTTTTAATGGTATATCAAAAAGTGTATATTTTTTTAAATGTGATTGTTGGTACATTTTAACAGTTTTTACCATACATTCAAAACAAAAATTAAAATGGGAAAAATATGCAATATGAAATAATTGAAGACAAAATGTGTTTTACTGAGAAAAAACAAGATTTGGTTTATAAAAAGCCTTTTTCCAAAAGGTACATCTGGAAAAAGGGGGGGTCGTCTTATAATCAGGGTTGTCTTATATTCGGGCCAATACGGTATATAGTGTTTACATACAAATATATACAATACATTTTTTTCATATACATATGTGTATTTATATACTGTATACATAATAAATACACACAGTACTCACACATATAGTATGTAAACAAACTTTTATTTTAAATAGATTAATCGTGAATAATCGTTTTGCAGCCCTACTATTTAAAGGGGTCATATGATGCGATTTCAATTTTGAACTCTAGCCCGGCCTCAGCGCACGCTAAGCCGGGGCTTCGGCTCAGCGGGGCATAGAGGAGAAACAATAATGTACAGTATGTGGAAAATAATGTGTTTTTTTTACTTTAAACCGCATAAACACATTTCATTACACCAAATACACCAAATAATGTTCTTTTTAGCAGCATCATATGACCCCTTTAACTCTTTCCCCACCATTGACCGAATTTTCCGGCTTTCTATGTTTTCACTGGTAGGAGGCACTATTACACATCTTGTGAAAGAGTATTAAACGTCTGGATCAAAACACGGCGAAGAAGCAAGCAATCGTGTATGTAAGCAGATGCATATGTAAAACAATGCTATCATCAAACATTAATCATTATATAAATGAAAACGCATATGCCTAACGTTACAGAATGAAATGACGATCCAGGAGTGTAATAGGACTGTGCAAGCTTTGGATGTGTTGATGGAAGCGATCCACTCCATCTGTGTTTTGATCATCAATATGAATCTGATCCAGACATAGTCTTTGTTTTAAATTTTTATTTATTTAATTTGATTATTATCATTATTTTTTTAGCAGAGTCTCTGTTCTTTCATTTTACATATTGAATATACAGATATTCATACAACAAGATATTCTGGGGGCCATGAAATCTTTGTGAAAATGATCAAAAATGCTGATGGTGGCTGGCAACTTAAAAAAAACAACAACAAAAAAACATTGGTGGGGAAAGAGATAAATGCCAAAAAAATTGGGTCTATATATATTTTTTGTTTTATTTTGATAAACATGAATATAATTCATAAATATTAAATGTATTAATAAAAAGCTATTGTCAAAATCAGATTTGTGAGCATTTGTGTAAATAAACATAAAACACACATCAGTGCTGTTTAAGATCACATAGTATGCAGTCTATAAAGCCCAAAGTATACTTCGTTTTTGTACACGTTTTAGCTCAGGTTTTCGGGGAAAATCGAATCTGAAGCTTCAAAATCAACCTGATTGAACTGATTCCAAATTTGATAGTTTACACTTTATCAACTGTTCGTCCAGCGAGACGTTAACATCAGTATATCTTACCAATTTGAATATGTGTACTATCCCTGGCCAAAGGTTAATACATGCTTGTGATAATTTATAAGCTACGAGCTAGGTAACCGGATCTGGGAAAAGTTTAACTTTAAATTCACGACACAAGACAATGATTCTTATAATGAAACAGGAATTTATTGGCTATCTAGATTACATTAAACTAAACTAATGCAAACACACATACACACACACAGGATGTTGATTAAAGGAGTTTGCATGAAGTCCCAAAGTTCTAGTAAGTTACTAGTTCTTAGATCGCACCAAGAAAATCACAAAAGCAGAGACTATGTTTTCACTGGTAGGAGGCACTATTACACATCTTGTGAAAGAGTATTAAACGTCTGGATCAAAACACGGCGAAGAAGCAAGCAATCGTGTATGTAAGCAGATGCATATGTAAAACAATGCTATCATCAAACATTAATCATTATATAAATGAAAACGCATATGCCTAACGTTACAGAATGAAATGACGATCCAGGAGTGTAATAGGACTGTGCAAGCTTTGGATGTGTTGATGGAAGCGATCCACTCCATCTGTGTTTTGATCATCAATATGAATCTGATCCAGACATAGTCTTTGTTTTAAATTTTTATTTATTTAATTTGATTATTATCATTATTTTTTTAGCAGAGTCTCTGTTCTTTCATTTTACATATTGAATATACAGATATTCATACAACAAGATATTCTGGGGGCCATGAAATCTTTGTGAAAATGATCAAAAATGCTGATGGTGGCTGGCAACTTAAAAAAAACAACAACAAAAAAACATTGGTGGGGAAAGAGATAAATGCCAAAAAAATTGGGTCTATATATATTTTTTGTTTTATTTTGATAAACATGAATATAATTCATAAATATTAAATGTATTAATAAAAAGCTATTGTCAAAATCAGATTTGTGAGCATTTGTGTAAATAAACATAAAACACACATCAGTGCTGTTTAAGATCACATAGTATGCAGTCTATAAAGCCCAAAGTATACTTCGTTTTTGTACACGTTTTAGCTCAGGTTTTCGGGGAAAATCGAATCTGAAGCTTCAAAATCAACCTGATTGAACTGATTCCAAATTTGATAGTTTACACTTTATCAACTGTTCGTCCAGCGAGACGTTAACATCAGTATATCTTACCAATTTGAATATGTGTACTATCCCTGGCCAAAGGTTAATACATGCTTGTGATAATTTATAAGCTACGAGCTAGGTAACCGGATCTGGGAAAAGTTTAACTTTAAATTCACGACACAAGACAATGATTCTTATAATGAAACAGGAATTTATTGGCTATCTAGATTACATTAAACTAATGCAAACTCTCTCACACACACACACACACAGGATGATGATTAAAGGAGTTTGCATGAAGTCCCAAAAAGGTAAGATATTCGCTACAGTTCTTTAACTTGCAACCTGAGAGAATCACAAAGCAGAGACTTGTCTTATCTTTTACTGCTTAAGATAAATTCAGCACCAGTTCAGCAAGAGATGAAGCTTTGTTTGTTTACTTGTGTTTTGGTGACAGCTGAGAGGGGTTTTCCCAGTTGGCTAGTCTCCAGCAGAGGGGAAATCACCACGTTGCTGATTGGTCGTTCGGCTGACGTCTTTTGGGAGAGCTTGGTGATCAATGGGGTTTTCTTGTGACGCAGAGGCTTTGACAGTTCTTCTGAAAGAGGCTGAGTTTGCAAGACAGGCTGTTGAAGATATCTGGCAGTCACAACATTTCAACGAAATGTTTGAGTTCTGGATGACCCGATCGCTTGATGGTGCAGTGTGTGTGCGCATATTGGAGCGCGATTAACACAAAGGCGAAAAGGCATTGAATCTGTTCAGACATTAGGTTTTTGATCAAACTGCATAAGTCCGTCCCACAGATCGTTGTTCCAATCAGACATTGGCTACAGGGCGGGGCCATGCCCCGCAAGGTTCTTCTTCATGCATAAATTAACATGATGCTTCAATTTATCACATGGGAACATCCTTGCCAGATTTTATTAATACTTCTATAAAGTTTCTTAATGCGAGTATTGTACATATTTCCCACTTCTCATTCATTCCAAAGTTTTGCACATAAATTAAGCTTTCATTCAAGCTCAAATATTGGGTACTTTGCATACACATTAATAATCTTATCTACTAAAAGGGGTTATAAAACATTGATTAAACTTGCACAGATTACAGGAAACACATCAAGCATATATAAGACATAAAACATATTATTTGTGAATATAGTTGCCTTTTTATACTTTTAAATGATTGTCTTTTGAATTGTCTGTGTAAGTTCTATGTTCCTTTGTCTGTGACAGGAGAAACATGCGTTTTTCTGGAATGTAGAGAAAGTGGGAGGACAGAGAAAGTCCTTTTGACTCGTTCCACTTGACCTGAGGAAATTGGATGATGGCTTATATGGAGCTTTGCCTGTATACCCAGGAGATTCCACACTTCCTGCATGACTTCGGCGGTGAAGGGGGTTCCTCGGTCAGAGTTGACCCTTAAAGGCAGTCCGAACCTTGAGAAGATGTGGTTCATCAAAAGGCAGGCTGTCGTTTCTGGTGTATCATTGGGAGCTTGGAGACACTCTACCCACTTTGTGAATCCGCAAACCACGGTGAGGAAGTATTTGTTACCCCGTATTGACCGTGGTAGGGGTCCTAACCAATCTATTTGGAGGTCCGACCATGGGAAGGTCATTCCTTTCCGCTGCAGTGGTGCTTGGTGGTTTGGATTTGCCGGCTGGAACTGGCAACACACTAGGCATCCTTTTACATACTCTGCCACATCTTGCTGCATGCCAGGCCAGTATGCTACTTGCTTTAGCATTTCGTAGGTGGCCTTGGTGCCATGGTGTCCAGCGCATGGTGAATCGTGGGCGTGTGTCAGCATCATCCCCCTTTGGCCCTGAGGGACTACGAGCTTTGGCGCAGTGAGGGGCTCAGGGACATATGTGAGAACGCTGTCTTTGAGATGCAGCATGTGCTTTATAGAGTTGAGTGTGCGGAGATCATAGGAAGTGGCTAGGTCGGAGGTGGAAATGGGATGAGTTAATGGGTCTAAAAGGTGAGCTGCAATAGTTTTCAGTGTCAGATCCGAAGCTTGGAGGGCGAGGAGATCATCAGCGGCGAATTAAGGTGAGAGTTCAATGTGGGAGGAGGTGGGGGTTTGCGCGCCAGTGGCGTGCTGGCGGCATGTTATGGTTGCCACTAATGGGTTGGGTGGGAGGGCAGGAAATGTCCAGGACTCTCTGTGTAATGCACCTGCTTTGGCGAGGGCATCAGTTTGGTCATTGAGATCTTTGTCTTGTCCTGGTTGACGTGAGTGGCCTCGGACCTTTTTCCAATAAACGATCATGTCATGTTCAGTGACAATGGCATCGCATGCTTGGAAGAGTTCCTGATGTTTGACAGGCCTGTTGTTAGCTGTCTTGAATCCATTCCGTTTCCATCCAGCTAGATGGCATGTGAAGCTTAGACGGGCGTAATTCGAGTCATTACAGATGAGGAGTTATTTGATGTTGGGGGATGCAGCAAATTTTAGGGTGATGAGGATGGCCGCTATTTCTGCATATTGCGATGAGTGAGGGCCTAATTTGAATTGTTGCGGCGGGCAAGGGGCATTGTTGAGCCAGACCACTCCAGCTTTCAAGTTGCCCTGTTGATTGTAGGAGCAGCCATTGACATATGCTGTGGGCATCCCTTCACACACATTCTCCTCGAAGTACCTGTGTTTGTCAGTTGCGGCGGTAAAGGTTCTTTGGGTTCTGCTGCTGTGTGCAGCATGTCGGTTGAACAGTTCTGGCAGGCTGCTAGCCCGTCTCCTAGGGATGATCTGTGGTTTTGGGCATATCTTGCCTCGACGTCCCGTCCTTGGAGCATCATTAGCCAAGTAGCTATGCGTGCGTTGGTTACCACGCCATCCCTGATTCGTTGGCTGTTGAGGAAGGTTACTGGCTGGTGACAGGTTTCAGTGATAACCTTCTGAGCTCCAATGTAGTTGGTGAAATGCTGGATGGCCCACACAGTGCAAAGCAAAGCTTTTTCCACTCGCTTGTCTTCGTTATGGAGCTGGTACAGGCCTGCACTGAGGCAGTGATTGGAGAATCCAGCGTCCAGATAAAATTCCTTTCCTGGGTCTGGGTAGGCCAGGCATTGGGCCGAGCACAGACATTGTTTGAGCTCGCTCATAGCTGTGTCCTGGGCTTCCGACCACAAGAAGGGTTCGTCCTTTCTCAGGAGGGAGGTTAGTGGTCGTGCGATGTCAGCGTAGTTTTCAATGAACTGTCTTGAATAATTGCACACTCTCAGAAAGCTTCGTAGCTCAGAAATGTTAGTGGGTGTCTTTATGGTTTGGATTGCTTGGGTGCGACTGGACTGTGGTTCGATGCCATCTCGTCTTGGTTTTGCACCATTGTCCTTTGTGGAGGGCGATATTTTCTCCTGCTGTTGTCAGCTGGTTCAGGACGTGATCGATTTCTTTGAGGTGGTCTGCCATATTTGAGCTTTTCAAAAGAACATCATCCACGTAAACGAGGTTGCCTCTGGTCCTGGCAACAGGGCATGCTTTGTTGAGGAAGAAATTGAATTCAGCTGGTGAGTTGGCATAGCCAAAGGGGCACCGTGTGAAGGTGTATTGTCGATTGCCAAAGGTGAATGCCAGCTTGTGTTGGTCATCAGGGTGGACAGGGATTGTCCAAAATCCCGAGGCGATGTCCAATGTGGAAAGGATCGTTGAGCCTTTGATTTTGGGAATCTCTTGGTCCAACTGAGTCATAGGCTGTCGCGATAAGGGTATTTGCTGGTTTAATTTGCGATAGTCAATGGTGGGCCACCATTTGCCATTGGACTTTAGAACTGGCCATATTGGGGCAGAGTACGTGCTGTTACAGGGGCGGATGACCCCCTTTTCCAACATGGAGTCTATGATTTCTTTCACTGGCTCATATGACGCTATTAGAATCTTGTACTGTCACACAAATGTGGGTGGTACATTTGGGCTTGTCGGGATGCGCACACTGTGGATGTTGGTCAGGCCACAGTCCAGGGAGTCCTTTGCGAAGGAGGGCATTGTGGAGGGCATCCGCCTCACTCAGGATCTGTCGGATTTGTGCACCGAACCCGGTGTAGGGTTCCTCTGTTGTTGAGTCATTTGAGGGGCTCTGGGCCTTGACGGTCACCTGTGCAGGGGATTCTGTCGCGGGCTGTGTTGAGACAGCGTAGACCGCGAGGTGGGTGTCATCTGTTATTTCTGATCGTCAGACGCTTTCTCTGGGCACTGGCAGAATCGAAGTGATGACAATGGTTTCATTGGGTCTTGTGAACGTCACTGTGTCATCATATAAATCTGACATTAGTTGGACTGGTATGGGACCTATGACGGGTACCGTTAGCTCAAAGTCGTGGAATGCCTGGTTGATGAGCCATCCCAGGTGACTGGCTTTGGGAATGTTGATGTCTTTGGCCATACAGTTGTTGAACAACACATACACAGCACGAGATGACACTTCAATGAGAGGTGTGGCTTCCAAGGTCAGTCCTAGTCTTAGGCAGGACTTGGAAGGTTGGAAGAAGCCTAGCTTACTGTCGAGAGAGTGGCCAGGTCACATGTTGAGGCGGACGCTGACACTATTGCTGTAGGCAGGTATTGTAGCTTCTTGCTCATTGATCATGGCACATGCATCTGGTATTGTTTGACCAGCTCGAAGGTTCTTGAGGTTCACTGCAGTGGTCAGTTGGTGCGACAGGGGAGCCCATATGACGTCGTTCACAATGTCCACACAGGCATTGAGCCGGACCATGATGTCTGCTCCAACGTAGATGTCATGAGGTAGGTTGGGGACAACGAGGAAGTAGTGACTCAGGTGTCTGTTGTTCCATTGCATGTTCACAGCGCAGATGATCTTGGAGGTAGCCATGGTTGTCGACCAGGGACTGAGAGGGAAGCAGCTGTGTTTTGAGACATGACGGAGGCTCTGCTGTCTTTGCCTCAATGCTCTGAATAGCTTCAGGCGGAAGCCACAGTCCTAATGCTGCGTCAGACACTGATGTGTCATGGACATTTATGGCAGTCATGATTCGAAGGGGGCCTGAGTCTGAGTCAGGTGCCTGTAATGAGCAGAGGAAAGGGTCCAGGTTCTTGCTGCTTGGAGTTGAGGTTGGCCCTGGCCCTGGCTTTGACATTGCATCATCAGTCAGTGAGTTGGCGGCAGTGTCTGTGGCTTGACACTGCGACTCGTTGGAGTCTACTGACTGGAAGGGAAGAGGCTCGCAGACTTGCGTCCATATCTTTAGCTACTTGAAGTCTATTAAGGGTTCAAAGCGATTAGCAGGTCTTTTCCAATTAGGAGTGGATACGTATTAAGTGGTGAGACGTATGCTGTGTGAAAGAGGTCCATCGGTCCCACAGTTAGGTGAATTGGGGCCATATGTTTTAGCTGTAGGCCCATGTGGGAATATGCTTGAAGGTTCAGCTCGCACCTTTGAAGTTTGAGGGTGCTATTAGACCTCTTTGTTCTTTCTTGGACTTCTTCAAGGAGTTCAGTTGACATTAGAGTGATGTCAGTTCCTGTGTCGAGGAGGGCTTCGACTTTGATGTGGCGTTCGATGACGATGGAGAGGTAAAACTTTCTTGCTATACCTTTCCCAATGAGGTCGCCCAGGAGTTGAGGGACTGGAGTTTGGGACGAAACAGGTAAGATGTCAGGACTGATCTGGTGCTGTTCTTCGGAGTGGCAGACAACCAAGACAGCACTTTCAGGAACTTGAGTGGTTTCGTCAGCAGGTGGTTGTTGGAAGCTGCTGTGATCTGACGCATCAGGTGTTGGGTCAGTTTCTGACTGTTTTGCGGGTTGTTCAGGTAGGATTTCTTGTCCGTCTGACGTTATGGAGGTTACGGTTCTCTGAGAGTGATGTGAGGAAGTGCTGTTCTCTGTGGTCTGTTGGGTCAGGTGGTCACTGCCTTCCTGTTCCGCTGCTAGTCAGGCTGAATCTGGTTTATCTTTCTTTTCCCACTTCCGATCCTCAGTTCTTGTGAGTCGAAACATGGTGATGTCTTTTGTTCTTGTGTGGGTTCAGTTTGAGCTCGGTCAGCTTGGAATCTTTGCGAGTTCTTTCATCGATTCCTTGGACTGGTTGCTCCAGGGTGTGTTTGTCGTTTTCCCTAGGAGGTTCCGTTGGATTCCCACGAACCTTTTCCTCTTGAGTTTCCAAATGAGTTTGGCTGATTCCATGATCTGTCCCATTGATTCTCACGAGGTCTGGATTGGTCCCAAGATTTTTCCCAGTGACGTCCAGGTGAGTGTTGTTGTCCACGTGGTCCATCCCAGCGGTTGTTCCTCTGTTTAGGTCGGGTACCAGTGGGGGAGTCCCGTTCTCTGTTGGATGAGGGTGTGTCCCACTCTTTGTGTGGCCACTTGGCATGGTCTTGATGTTGGGCGCCCTCTAGAGCCAGCTCCTGACTTTGAGTGTTGAAGTCAAGAACTGCTGTGGATTTGGCGCCCCTTCCTGAGGCCATCTTTTGTTTGCCGTAGACTTTATGCGTCAAGTCTCGCAAGTGTTGAGCACTCATTGTTCGCGGACATGCAAGGACACCAAGATGGTGGCTTACCCCAGGATGAAGGCTTCTCAGGAAGAGAGTTTTGAAGTTCAGATCGTCTTCCATGTCCGGGTCGTTGCGAGTTCCGAAGTATGCTCATCTGAGTCGGCTGTAGTAGGCTTGATGAGATTCATGATGACCTTGTTTCATCTCCAGGGCAGCCACTAGTCCTTGTTCTGACTTGGGGTCAGCGGATTCTTTAATGAGGACTTCTCAGAGCAGGTGGTAATCAGTTTTTGTGTGAGCAGGCTGCCGGTCCGGGAAGCTGCACACTTCAGGGCTGGATGTTGTTCGGAGCAAATAGAGTATCTTTGTCAGTGAAATTGGGTCTCATTTCCAGATGGAAATCGACGTCTTGCAGATAAGCTTGGACATCCTGGCTACCTGGCACACTTGGGGTGAATTTGCCAATGTTCCTGGTGAGCTTGTCGAGGTCTTTGAGGTCCAAGCCATGCGATGATCTGTGGCTGGCTGGAGCAAGTTCTTTTAGCTTTGTCATGAGGTGAAGTTCTTCGGAGGGAGCCGGTGAATGTTTCAGCAATGCCCCCTCCCCCTTTTGATCACGTGTCAGTCCAGGAGCGGGGGACCCGGTCCTGCTTGGCAGGGGTGAGATTGGTGCCCGTTGTGTCCTTGTAGGCTCAGGGTGCAGCTCGTATGCATGTCTGAGTTCCTCTCTGATGCTGTCGAACTTCTCTTTGATGTAGTCAAACTGTCATGTTAGGTGGCTGATCTAATTTCTTGACTCATCCAGGTGAGTTTCAAGGGCTTTAATTCGGCCGTTCTTGTCCCTGCAGTCGGCCTTTGCCTTTTCCAGGAGCTGTTCTGCATATTGTAGCTTGTTGGAGAGATCAGCGTAGTCAATCTTGCCTTGTTCCATCTCTTGGGTAGTAGCTGCTAGGGTCTCTTTTAGCCTAGTGATCTCCTTCTCGGTGCCTTGTTCCACTTCATCAGGCCCTTCTCGTCATTCCTGAGCCTCCAGTTCTAACTGCTCGGCGCGTCGTTGTGCACGTGTTAGCTCCTGCTGGAGATGGGCGGTGTGCCTGTCGCTCAGCTTGAGGGTGGCGATGAGTGTGTGGCTTAAGGAGCCGGTGATCTTTGCTAATTCTTTGTGACTGTAGCTCTGTGGCTGGCTGGAGCAAGTTCTTTTAGCTTTGTCATGAGGTGAAGTTCTTCGGAGGGAGCCGGTGAATGTTTCAGCAATGCCCCCTCCCCCTTTTGATCACGTGTCAGTCCAGGAGCGGGGGACCCGGTCCTGCTTGGCAGGGGTGAGATTGGTGCCCGTTGTGTCCTTGTAGGCTCAGGGTGCAGCTCGTATGCATGTCTGAGTTCCTCTCTGATGCTGTCGAACTTCTCTTTGATGTAGTCAAACTGTCATGTTAGGTGGCTGATCTAATTTCTTGACTCATCCAGGTGAGTTTCAAGGGCTTTAATTCGGCCGTTCTTGTCCCTGCAGTCGGCCTTTGCCTTTTCCAGGAGCTGTTCTGCATATTGTAGCTTGTTGGAGAGATCAGCGTAGTCAATCTTGCCTTGTTCCATCTCTTGGGTAGTAGCTGCTAGGGTCTCTTTTAGCCTAGTGATCTCCTTCTCGGTGCCTTGTTCCACTTCATCAGGCCCTTCTCGTCATTCCTGAGCCTCCAGTTCTAACTGCTCGGCGCGTCGTTGTGCACGTGTTAGCTCCTGCTGGAGATGGGCGGTGTGCCTGTCGCTCAGCTTGAGGGTGGCGATGAGTGTGTGACGTAAGAAGCCAGTGATCTTGGTTAGCTCTTTGTGACTGTAGCTCTGAATTGGGTCTTGTCTCATGAGGCTTGTTATGTTGTCATCCAGCTGGTCCTGTGTCTGATGTTTCAGTGTTTCAGCAGCCTTAGGTAGGAGGCTGTCTGTTACAACACTTAGCCATGTCTCGAGGTCCTCCCAGTGGCCAACAGAGTCTGTTGCGAGACATGTTTTGGCATGGTGAGGGAGATTTAGAACCTAGACTGACACAGACCTTGAAGAAGAGAAAACAAAACAAACAAACAAGGCAAAACAGAGGTGTAAGTGTGCAATGTCAAGTGTGGTTTGATGTTGAATGTGTAATGGACAGGTGAGTGTAGTTCTCAGCGACTGTGAAGCTCTGGTAGGCGTGCTTCTAATTTGTAATTAGTCTCTGTGGGGAAACTAGAAAAATAACAAACAGAGCAAGGAACAGAATAATAATTGGCTGCTTCCAATTTTCCTGTAAGAGAAAGTTTTTTTTTTGTAAGGAAAGAAAGTTAATGGTAAGATGAGAGTGAAAGATAAAACAAAATACCCTTTTCTGGTAGCAGAATGAGTATAATTAAATTTTCTTCTCTTTTCCTTTTTTGTTAAGTTTGATTTAGAAGGATACTTCTAAACCGGTGTTTGGAAATGGGGGTCTCTAAATACCAGGACTGTGATTGTTATTAAAATTCCTCCGGGCGAAGGAAAAACAATAAAAATGACAGTATTGGTTTCTTAGCTGGTAAGATTGACACCATACACCAATTAGATCGTTTCTAGATGCGTGTTCAAATTTTTTTTTTTTGGCGGACGCCTATCAGTGACCTGCTTTAGCCTTAGCTGGGTAGGATCCCAGGGTGAGAAGGGAAGGTAGGGTGAGAGTCAGACAATTTTGAAACGAAGTGTTCAAGTTTCACAAATATTTGTTAAATGTTTCTAAAGTTCTCTGCTTTTATGATTCTCACAGGTAAATTCCAAAACAGCTGCAGTAATCAACTCAGAAGAAAACAGCTGAGCGAGAGAAGAAGAAGGAGAGAGAAGTTTTGCTCCCAATGTTGGGAAAATGACAGGGTGGTGGCGCTGTTAAGTCGATACACCTAGGGGGTTGGTTTTGCTGTGTTAGCAGGATAAGACTAACTAACCTAAGTACTGAGGAAAACCCTAATTTTCCTTTTGGGGTTTTGCCACTAACAGGCTTAAGCCAAACGGGCAAACTTTTTGTTAGAATTTAATGATGTTATCATTAAAATTGATGAGAGCTTTTAAAATTAAAATTAATCAATAAGTACCTTGAAGCAGGGCAACCCAACCCAACCCTAATTAACTACAAATGAAATGAAAATTTCAGAGCAATATTGATAGTTAATGATTAGAATTTTAATGTTGTTGTCATTAAATTATAAGAGCAATTATATTTAAATTAACCAGTAGATATTGTTGCTATGTGAAAGCAGGAACTGAAATTAATTTATGAAATGAAATGAAAATTCCAAATCTGTAATTAATTATGAAATGAAATAAAAATTTCAAATCCATAATTACTTAAATTCGTAATATCTACTGATGTAATTAATATTATAAGAGCAGTTATAGCTGAATTAATCACAATGTAGCATTAAGGTAATGAGGCAGAGGACCAGGATTAATTTTCGAAAAACAAAAACAACAACAACAGCAGCTATGGCAGTTTAAACTGATAAGAGTAAACAGGCTGAAGGGAAAAGGACAAATCTTTAAACAAACGTGACTATAACCAACTGTGAGATCGCTAATCTGACGGTTGGTTAAAATTGCGTACAGTAAGGCTTATTAAATTTGCATCTGTCTGTTCTTTTCGATGGGAGGAGAGGAGAAGAGAGAAGGACGAAAAGTATAAAAGAGCGAAATGAGGTAGATAAAGTTAAAGTTCAGATGTAACTGGTTAAGTCACTTTCAAACACTGCAAAACACACTGCCTTTAACTGCTCTTTGTTAATAACTGGAATCTTTTCTGGGAGCGTCCTAGGCTTTTTCGCGCTGATGGCCTGCATCCCAGCAGAATCGGTGCGGAACTCATGCCGGACAACATCTCCAGGACGCTACGCTCCATATGACTAGTAAGTCAAATCTCAAATAACTGCCCTGATGACTTTTGTTCTACCCGCTTTAATGATAGAAGTACTTGCGCTGTACAATCTATAAAGACTGTGTCTGTTCCCCGAATAGTGAGGTCAAAATATAAATTTAATGCAGGATCTAGAAAAAATCTGATAGTGATTAAACCAGAAAAATTTAAAATAAATGAACAAAAAATTTTAAAATGATCACAGACCTAAACATTAGATCACTCTCACCCAAAGCAGTTATTGTAAATGAAATGATCACAGATAATCGTTTTGATGTACTCTGCTTGACTGAAACCTGGCTAAAACCTAATGATTATATTGGTCTAAATGAGTCTACTCCACCAAGCTACTAGCTTTTTCGCATTTGGCTCCCAAACTCTGGAATAGCCTTCCTGATACCGTTCGGGGTTCAGACACACTCTCTCTGTTTAAATCTAGATTAAAGACACATCTCTTTGGCCAAGCATTCAAATAATGCATCTCATAATCTTTTACTGCAGTCATACTCTTTTACTGCAGTTATATCTAATCGAATGCACATTATTATTCGTTAGTTTGGGTTAAGCAAATCATTTTTGCTTGGTTGGAACAGCAGCTACGCTAATTATGTTTGTATTTGTTTCTCTGTTTTTTAGACTAGGAATTAAACTAGGATTTACACAAGCTTCAGTCTGGATCCAGAACACCTGAGAAGAGATGATGCAACCCCTCAGAGGACCTCAGATGATGCCAACCCTGAAACAACTTACAGAACTACCACATTTTGCTATAAGTTGGATTGCATCATATAATAATTGCTGTTAATATTATTCATCGTCTGTTTTATTACGTCTTAAATTGATTTTTTCCGTACTGCTGGTTCGTCTGGTCAGAGGAGAACTGGCCCCCCGACTGAGCCTGGTTTCTCCCAAGGTTTTTTCTCCATTCTGTCACCGATGGAGTTTTGGTTCCTTGCCGCTGTCGCCTCTGGCTTGCTTAGTTGGGGACACTTCATTTCCAGCGATATCGTTGACATGATTGCAAAGATATTATTTAAACTGAGCTGGATGTTGACATCACTGAATTCAATGATGAACTGTCTTAAACTGAAAAATTAGTGTTTACTATTGTCATTTTGCATTATTGACACTATTTTCCTAATTAATGCTGTTCAGTTGCTTTGAGACAATCTGTATTGTTAAAAGCGCTATATAAATAAAGGTGACTTGACTTGACTTGACTTTAAGACCGCACAATGCTACATGTTAACCGCTAACATTCAATGCTACTAGCTTTGCATAGGCATCAATGCCAAAGCATTAGCTTCAGTTAGCTTGGCTCATGATAGGCTATTTGTTTACAAATAGCTCGAAAATGGCACTGGCGAACTGCACTTGCACACTTGGAAGTCACCCCGGAAAAGGTTTCTTAGAACTTCCGGGTTACGGGTGTCACTATGGCAACGTACTTTGCAGTACGCTAGCATGCAGATTACACACAGTTTACGTGCTTCACGTGAAATGGCGGCGCATTTCACACTGAACAGCCAAAAAGCACTCTTTAGATTTAGATTCTTATCTTTATAGCGCTGAACAATCTCAACTGTTCGAGTGAGGTAAATTAATGTACAGATTTCCTGCAATTAATACAATGACGTTATTTCAAATCTCTGCGGATCTAAGCACTTAGTTTATTTATTCAGACAAAAACACGTGGATTTAACCACAATTCTCCCCTAAAATAATGTTCGGACACTCTCTCTGAGCGCCGCGTTTCAAGTTCACTAGTTTTAGTGAATAAATGGCAAGAGCGTTAGTTAGCTACTCTAAGTTAAGTACCAGGGGAGATAGCCTAGTTATTCAACATTAGAACACGCAATGTGAATTAATCTAGCTACAGACAAGGCCTAATAAGAGAAATAACAAGGAACACGCTTGCTTCTCTCCTCATGCGCTTTTAGAGCGACTTAGTTTTTGTCTTGACAGACAGAATTTAAACGTTTTACTGCAGTTCACTTCTTTAAACAACAACTCGAGTCACTCGAGTGACATTCATACATTCAACATGCAGGCATTTCACAATAAAGTATACAGTAACACAACAACTCTGTTTCTCTGTATCTAATCTAATTTTCTGGATAAAAATAGAAAAGATAACCACAATATGACTTGCTGTTATGAATTTCAAGCCAAATTTGCCCGCTTTCGATACTCCACCATATATGTAAGGAATTTAACTTTTATTTTAGTTCAGGTTTTCGGGGAAAATCGAATCTGAAGATTCAAAATCAACCTGATTGAACTGATTCCAAATTTGATAGTTTACACTTTATCAACTGTTCATCCAGCGAGACGTTAACATCAGTATATCTTACCAATTTGAATATGTGTACTATCCCTGGCCAAAGGTTAATACATGCTTGTGCATAAGCATAAGCTACGAGCTAGGTAAACGGATCTGGGCAAAGTTTAACTATAAACAGAGGGGAAATCACCGCATTGCTGATTGGTCGTTCGGCTGACGTCTTTTGGGAGAGCTTGGTGATGAATGGGGTTTCCTTGTGATACAGAGGCTTTGACAGTTCTTCTGAAAGAGTCTGAATTTGCAAGACAGGCTGTTGAAGATCTCTGGCTGTCACGACGTTTCAACGAAATGTTTGAGTTCTGGATGACCCGATCGCTTGATGGTGCAGCGTGTGCACAAATTGGAGCGCGATTAACCTAAAGGCGAAAAGGCATTGAATCTGTTCGGACATTGGGTTTTTGATCAAACTGCATAAGTCCGTCCCACAGATCGTTGTTCCAATCAGACATTGGCTGCAGGGCAGGTCCACGCCCCGCAAGGTTCTTCTTCATGCATAAATTAACATTGTAACAGTTAAATGTTACTTAGGGTGTAATTCTACTACCCATCTTTAGGGGACACTATGGTTCTCTTATGCTAAGTTTAAATACAGTTAGGTGGTAGAAGAAGAGAGATCTCACTGAGATGTCCTGATTGGGAAACATGTTGTTTTATGCTCAGTCAAAGTAAGGTCCTTTTTTATGCATATTCACAGTGTGGCTGTATAAATTGCATTTCATGGTTTTGAGGTTTATTCTTATGTTTGTTAATATGTTGTTTGTAGAAGGACTCCTTTGACTTAGCCTCCTTAGATGTATCAATGGTGCATTTACGACGGCATGGTACATCTTGAAAATATAAAGGACTAATTTCCCTGCAATTCCAAGTGGGAGATGTAGTCTGGGTTCGGTCTCACCCTTTGTCCAGAGCTGAAGAAGGCTTTATGGCTAAATTAGCAGCGAAGTGGAAAGGTCCGGCTAAGATTGTTAAATGTCTTGGTCCTGTCAACTATTCTGTTTCTTTCCTTAATGATTCTGAAAATGCTGAGACTTATCATGTGCAGAATTTGAAAACTTGTTACGGTTATGATAAGTCTTTTTCTGATCGGGGGGGTATGTAACAGGTAAATGTTACTTAGGGTGTAATTCTACTACCCATCATTAGGGGACACTATGGTTCTCTTATGCTAAGTTTAAATACAGTTAGGTGGTAGAAGAAGAGAGAGATGTTTGGTAAGAGGAAAGCATGGCTTCCCTCTTGTAGCCTTACCTTCACTGAGATGTCCTGATTGGGAAACATGTTGTTTTATGCTCAATCAAAGTAAGGTCCTTTTTTATGCATATTCACAGTGTGGCTGTATAAATTGCATTTCATGGTTTTGAGGTTTATTCTTATGTTTGTTAATATGTTGTTTGTAGAAGGACTCCTTTGACTTAGCCTCCTTAGATGTATCAATGGTGCATTTATGACTGCATGGTACTTCTTGAAAATATAAAGGACTAATTTCCCTGCATTGCATCTCCTTACTTTTGGTCATCGAAACTGGATATTAATTACAAGGATCAGAACTATTTACATCTGCCTTTTCTACAAGGTTTCTTCTTTCGCTTTTAGACTGGGACATATAAGTATAACCATCTTCATTACATGAACATTTTGTGCTCGTATTGTAACCTCATTTATTTTTGCTTTGGGGTTTATTATTGTTCTCTTGGGTCTTTTTGTACGATTGGTTTATGGTATGTTATTTTTGCTTTGGGGTTTATTATTGTGAATTTCATTGTTGTTGTTGTTTTTCTTTTTCATAATATATCTCTGCTAAGAAAATCAGTTGTCTGTTCTATGGTTCAACCTCAACCAGTTTAAGTATTGTGAGACGTTAGTAGGTAGATCCCTCCCAAAGGAAAAATACTTTCAGATTTATAACTATTACTCATATAAGTACGAGTTTGTTACATAATGGCGCCCGAACAGGGACCCTACTAGTTTGACCGCATTCACTGATATTTTACTCTGTTTTGAGTTTTTATTCAGAATGACAAGCCATAATGCTCTGGGTGAGGATGGAGCCGTACCCAGCCTAGATTTTGTATCAGAGTCCTTTACCGCGCACAGGGAACCCCTCAGAGAACTGATCAATACATTCAGTGATTTGTATCTGAACTCTGAGGAAGATGAGGAGGATTGCACAGGTGAGGATCTGGATAATTTCCCCTTACCACCCCCTCCACCACCTGAAGCTGACAGAGAACCAATCCCCTCTGTTACACTTTTGAATGAACGACTGGATGAAAGAATAACATCACTAGAATGTCAAGTTGAAGATTGTTATCAGAGAGTGGATGAATGTGTTTCTCAGGATTAGATGAAAAACAAATGTAAAGCCATTGAAGCAAGATTGCATTATTTTGTTGAATGTGAATGTGACAGAGTTACGAAAAAGCTTGAACTCCCAATACAAGATTTAGGAAGATCCATGGTAGACTGTCTAAAAAGAAGAGATATCCAGATTGAGCAAAAATTCAAATCTCTAATGGCTACTCCCAGAAAACTCCCTTTAAGTTCCTCATTACCCACTCCAGAAGACAGGATAAGAGATCAAACTTGTGATGTGCAGCTCTCTAGTACCATAAAAGTACCTGAATCTTCAATGCAATACAACCCTCCTGTAAAAATTGACTTTCCTGATTTTTGCAATACTCAAGATGAAGATCCCGTAGAGTTTATTGAAAGATGTGAAGAGTATTTTGCTGTTCGTCCTCTCTCGGAGCACAAGATACTGGCTGCCTTAACCACTGTATTGAAGGGAACAGCTAAAGATTGGTGGCTGGCTGAAAGAAGAAAGATAAGAAATTGGAAGCAGTTTAAGGAAGCTTTCTTACTTTCATTTCTGAGTGAAGATTATGAAGAAGTGGCTGCAAGAAAATTATTAGAAAGAAACAAGGAGTCAAGGAAAGTATTCGAGATTTTGCCTTTCATTACCGTGCTTTATGCATGAGATGGAAAAAGGAGATGACTGAAAGAGAAGTAGTACAAGCTATACTAAGGAATTGTAATCCACGGTTAGCGAGCCTGATGAGAGGAACTGTGAAAGATGTGGGTGAACTGGTGAGAATTGGTACCCAGATAGAGCGAGATTTTGATGAGTCTAAAAGGTACTAGAGTCAGGTGAATGGGGAAGAACAAAGGAGGATACAAACCTCTCGTGAACCTCCACGAAAATCTCATACAGCTAATACCAGAGTCATGCAATCCACTCAAAATTCAATACGACCAGACATTAACACTGTGTATATTCCCATTGTTGACAGAAATAGGTATTTCACAGCCATGGTGTATACGGGTAGTACTTTATCCCTTATCCAGGAATCCTGTTGGAAACAGTTGTGTAAAACTGAACCATGCCAGTTGTGCCAAGGACAGTTATTCATGCTGGCCAATGGACAAAGGCAGACGTCTTTGGGAAAGGTAAATTGGAGAGGTGAAATTCAAGGACTACAAGTAGATCTGACATTGTTCATTATGAGAGATACTGATTTGACAGTGCCAATCATTTTAGGCATGGATTTTCTGCTGATGACGGGAATCGTGTTAGACTTCCAAAAAGCTCAGTACACTTTGTCTTCTGCAATAGGAGCTGGGACAGATTTTTCTTTTCCATTTTTGAACAATGATGTCTGTTCTACAGTGCATTTTTATCTTGCTATACCCAATCTTCCAGTTACAGAGGACACATTGCAGACTGTTCAGCAACTTGTTCATAAAGCTCACACTCAAACCCAGATGAAAAGGAATCTGGAAAATTTGATGTTAGACTGGCCAACTGTTTGCACTCACGACATTGGAGATACAAACCTGGTAAAACACTGCATTATTACCACAGACGAAATCCCAGTAAGGAAAAGAGCCTTCAAAGTTTCTAGGGATAAGGAGCAGTTCATTGATGCTGAAATCAAAGAGTTGTTAGCTAAAGAGATAATACGTACTTCAATCTCTCCTTGGGCTTCTCCTGTGGTAGTAGTGCCAAAGAAAGATGGTGGTTCAAGATTCTGTATTGACTATAGAGGACTGAACATGAAAACACATCTTGATGCTTACCCCATGCCACAAATTCCTGACATTTTAGAGTCACTGCACTGCACCGTATTCACCACACTCGATCTTAAAAGTGGCTATTGGCAAATGGAGATGGAAGCAGGTAGTATCCAGAAAACAGCATTTGTGACGTCCTCAGGGCTATTTGAGTTCTTACGCCTTCCTTTTGGATTGAAAAACTCTGCTGCTTCATTCCGAAGGCTGATGGAACATGTACTCAGAGATTTAAGAGGAAAGTGTTGTCTGGTATATATAGATGATGTGGTGGTGTATTCTCGTAATGAACTGGAGCATCTTCAACATCTAAACCAGGTCTTCAAGTGTCTATATGATGCTGTTCTCACTCTTAATCTAAAAAAATGCAACTTCATCCAAAGAGAATGGACTTTTCTTGGTCACATTGTTTCAGCGGAAGGAGTAAAAACTGATCCAGCAAAGGTAGCTGCTGTCCAGGGTTTTCCGATACCCCAATCGCTTAAGGATATTCAGCGTTTCTTGGGTTTGGCAGGGTGGTACCACCGTTTTATCCCTAATTTATCAGCAAAAGCTGCACCTTTACATGCTCTTAAGCAAAAGAAAGCTTCATGGATTCTTTTGCTTAAATGATTCTTTTTCATTGGTCATACCAATGGGTTTTCGTAAAGAGTTCTTGCAATATGTACATGATAACCCTTTAAGCGGTCATCTTGGAAGATTAAAAACCCTTCTTCGACTTCTGGACATAGCTTATTGGCCAAATGTGAGAGCTGATGTGTGGAGGTATTGTAAAGATTGTCAAACTTGTCAAAAGTATAAGCCTGTGTTAACCAAGTTTTCTGGATCTCTACAGTCCACGCCAGTAGTTGAACCTGGTTATATGCTTGGGGTTGATCTAATGGGTCCATTCCCAAAGAGTGTCAAACAAAATGAACATCTCTTAGTAATCGTTGATTACTGTTCCAAGTGGGTGGAGTTATTTCCTTTAAGAGTGGCAAAAGCCCCCCAAATAGCCAGAATCCTAGTGGAGGAAATCTTCACTCGATTGGGCACCCCTGCTTATTTGGTGTCAGATCGCGGAGCTCAGTTTACCTCACAGCTACTTTCCTTAATCTGCAAACAGTGGGGAGTAGTACAAAAATTGACTACATCCTATCATCCCCAAATGAACATGACAGAACGGATCAATCGCAACCTGAAGACAATGATTGCTTCATACGTGGAAGATCAGCATCGCCAATGGGACCGATGGTTGCCTGAATTTAGGTTTGCAATCAACTACTTTCCAAGAGAGTACAGGATTCACACCAGCCGAAGTAGCTTTGGGACGGAAATTAAAGGGACCATTAGAGAGGGCCTTACATCAACCTCCTGCTCCTTGTAGTCCTGCCTATGTGTTGGAAAGACAACAACAACTCATTGACCTTGTGAAGAAAAATGTGGAACGAGCCCAACAGACAAAAACACTACTATGAGCTGCGACGCAAGCACAGTCAATTCCAAGTGGGAGATGTAGTCTGGGTTCGGTCTCACCCTTTGTCCAGAGCTGAAGAAGGCTTTATGTCTAAATTAGCAGCGAAGTGGAAAGGTCCGGCTAAGATTGTTAAATGTCTGGGTCCTGTCAACTATTCTGTTTCTTTCCTTAATGATCCTGAAAATGCTGAGACCTATCATGTGCAGAATTTGAAAACTTGTTACGGTTATGATAAGTCTTTTTCTGATCAGGGGGTATGTAACAGTTAAATGTTACTTGGGGTGTAATTCTACTACCCATCATTAGGGGACACTATGGTTATCTTATGCTAAGTTTAAATACAGTTAGGTGGTAGAAGAAGAGAGAGATGTTTGGTAAGAGGAAAGCATGGCTTCCCTCTTGTAGCCTTACCTTCACTGAGATGTCCTGATTGGGAAACATGTTGTTTTATGCTCAATCAAAGTAAGGTCCTTTTTT